>NC_056743.1:1561067750-1561270250 GCF_019279795.1 Protopterus annectens | reverse complement strand
TTGAGGAATTCTTCCTGATTATTTTTGTCATTCCCTAATTCTGTAATTGCACGTTTGAGCTCATATTTAGCAAAAAGTGCAATAAACACCATTAATTATAGTCTTAATATGGAAGCAGGCTAAATGTGTAAGGCCAGCTGATAGTAAACTTCTACTTGTCATTTGGATTAAATTATCCTTAACTGATTTTGTCTTGTGATCAGCGAGCATATATACAAATTGGCTATGTTTTTTTATCAAACATATTTTAAAAACTGATGAAGCATATATTATCAAAAGCAATTTAGCTTCTATTTTCACCACAACTTCCAGAACCAATTAGTTATATTCTAAACAGTGCAGTTTAAAGACAGCCTATTAGGCTGATTGTTAACATGTGAATGTATATAAGTGTGATGGGGAGGGGCAAAAATGATAATGCAAGACATTTTGTAAGATGATGATTGCAAGTTTACTGCATATTGCTGAATGTGTGGTTAGCGTTCCCGCCTCACAGCAAGAGGTTCTCTGGTTTGATCCACGGCTGGGGTGCCCTCTGTGCGGAGTCTGCATGTCCTCCCTGTGGTCATGTGGGTTTCCTCCGGGTGCTCCAGTTTCCTCCCACATCCCAAAGACATGCTGTAGGTGGAGTGCACACTCTAAATTAGCCCTAGGTGTGAGTGCATGTGTGTGCATGCATGTGCCTTCTGTGGAAGGTTGGGCGTCGGGCTGGCAACTCGACACAGTAAAACTCCACTGCCAACCATGAGCGGACAGGTGATCCGCTGTGGAGACCCCTAACCGGGAAAAGCCAAAAGAAGAAGAAAAAGAAGAAAAAGGAGAAGAAGAATTAAAGGAAGCAAACTAGGAACCATTTTTTCTGCATTGTAACTGCAAGTAAATTCCTTTGCTTTTGAAGAGAAATATCACTGATTATAAAATACCCCATGTTCAGGCTGTCATTGCATTGATTTGACAGAAACCATTTTATTTACAAATGGATTTTAATTAAAATATGTTCTGTAATCTATGTTTTAATGTTCTGCACTGGCATTGTTGTTGTACATACCACAATTGATGAGCTACAATTAAAACAACTTTTATCCCTCTATGGTGCAGTCAACTTGTTTTAACACAATTGTTAGTCATTTAAATATTATCTACAAAAGTTGCACTTGTAGGTCCAATATCATTTTTAACAGTATCTGAATGCTGTAATCCTCACTGTGTTCCAAAACTGATTTAACATTACCATTTCTGTTCTGCACACATATTGGAGCAACTGATACAAGTCCCTGATTCCCTCAATAAGCTTCCAAACATTCAACACAATCTTCTTAATTTGACCAGTGTCCACACTATGTTGTAAAACCAATGCACTTTTAAAGTCATACCTAAATTGCTCCTGTGTTTTAACTAAGCCATCAACATTAATGTGTTTTTTTCTCAAAATGGGCTATATTTTTTCTGTCAGCTAAAACACCTTGACAAATATTAATCACTACCATCATATCATAGTTACTTTCAACAAACATTTCCACTAATACTCCAACTTCCTCAATAAATATAGCATCATCTGATGTTACTATGGAATAATCATTGTATATCCTTTCATAATACTCCAGATATAAGTTAGATGACCATTTTGAACATGTGAATAATTACTAGCGGATGTTTATTTCCTATGGGTGCAAGAAACACACTATCCATACTATCATTTCTTCTTAGTTTGGCATCAAAATAAATCTTTGCTTCTCCCAATTTTCTTATATATTCTTAATATCTGTGGCTTTGTTACCAATTGTCAGTGAATTCTAACAATCAATGCTCATTACCAGTCCACAAAAATGTTCAACCTCTATTATTGCTAAGCTGGGCCCATTGCTGGCTTTCATAAAATGAACATACCTCACATGCTGTAACCCTTTTAAAGCCTGTCTCTCAGTGACTGATAATTTATAAAATGTCACCTTAGCTTTTTTTTGGACAATAATACCATGATTACAGTAATACAAATATTTTCAAAAACAGATTAGGTAAACAAAAGGGCCTTACAGAAACACATGCTTGGTGCCAGAGCCATGGGCTCAAGCTCAATTCCAAGAAATGTATAGTTATCCCCTTTGGGAAAAAACATGTATCTGTGAATTACCATATAGGTGGCAGTACACTAAACACCGAAAGTGTGGTAAGAGACTTAGGGACACAGGTGGACAGTGGTCTCACCTTCGATAACCACATTGCCACAACAGTCAGGAAATCCTTCTATGTGGCACACCTCATCACTAAGTGCTTTTCATCCAGAAAAAAGGAGGTCATTGTCCCACTGTACTCATCCCTCATTAGACCCATTATAGAATACAATGCCCCATTTGGTATAGGTTCATAGGTTCATAGGTTCATACTAGGCTATCTGCCCTAGGGCATTTATAAGCCTAGCCAGAATGTGTTTGGCTTTCGCCACCCATTTTAAATTTATTTTGCTATGCCCTTTTTCGAGGATAGTATACTGTGCCTCTGTCTAACAGTGACACAGAAGTGATACCCGGAGTAAACCTACGATCTCCCATCCACTCATCAAGATTCCTCTTGAAGAGAGTCAAAGAGGGACTCTGCCTAACCTGGACTGGGATTTTATTCCAGAGTGAAGGGAGCCTCTGGGTTATGAATCTGTCCCTCCAGCATGTCCTATTTATTTCAGTGCCAAGGTTCAAGTCTCTCGAGCACATAGCTCGATGGGATTTGGATTTTCTGAGGTGCAGCATGTCCATTAATTCCGGGTTGGACATGGCTTTATACGTCAGGCACAAATTGCCTCTGAAGAGGCGGTATGCCACTGAGTAGAGCTGGAGTTTCTTTAACTGGGCAGCATATGGCATCTGTTTGAGCCCTTTGATCCTCTTGGTGAGGTACTTTTGGGGTCTTTCTAGTTGCTACAGGTGTCTGGTAAGGTACATCCCAAAAGGGGCATTGTACTCAATTATGGGCCTGATGAGGGATGACATCTGCAACAACTGGAAAGGCCACAGAAATACCTCACTAAAAGAATCACAGGCCTAAAGCAGATGCCCTATGCTGACCGCCTTAAAAAACTCCAGCTATACTCTGTCGCATATCGTCTACTCAGAGGCGATCTTTGCTTAACATACAAGGCCATGTCAAACCCAGAGCTGTTGGACATGCTACACTTAAAGAAATCCCAATCCCTCAGAGCCACACGCTCCAGGGATCTAAACCTTGTCATCACAATAAACAAAACATGCTGGAGGGATAGGTTCCTGACTCAGAGAGTCCCCAGACTCTGGAATAGATTGCCCATACATGTCAAGCAGAGTGCCTCTTTGGTCCTCTTCAAAAGGAACCTTGACGATTGGATAGGAGAAAGGAAATTCACCCCGAGGATCACGTCAGTTGCCCTGCTAGACAGGGGTCCAGGGAAGTAAATAGTGTGGGAAGAAATAGCCAGGGAATTGTTATGGCTAGGCTTGTATAGGCCCTAGGGCTGATAGCCTAGTACCAACCTATGAACCTATGAACCTATAAATTAATGGTGGATTAAAGGTACTTTTCCATCTCAAACTGCAATTTTATGTGTTACTATCCTGGCTGCATTCACTCAGTATGCGGACGAAGTAATATCCCCTGATACTGTTCTGTCCTTGTCCCAGTAAATGCCTCTGATACAAAAAAAAAAAAAAAATCCGGTCATTCCTAGTTTGTCAAAAACTGAAGTCAGATTTGTTTCATGATAGAATGCAGCCAAAACAGGAACTGCTATGAACATAGGCTTTTCTATTTTTTTCTGGGCTTGAAGCAATCTGACTGGCTGTTTTGTTTCTCCCATTTGATTTGCTGTTAGAACTGTGTCTAGGAATTTTATAGTTTAATCTTTTATAATCTTTCTTAACTGAGAAGAATTGTTGTATACTATTTCCTTTTAACCTGGCCTCTATCCTGTCAGCCCTAATAGATATTAAATGGCGCAAATGTAAATTTTAGTCAAAATCAACATTTCAGAATGATGTTATGTAAATGTGTGGTTTCAGTTTTCAATTCAGTCAATAATTTGACATTGTGCTATACTAAAATATTCATTAGTTCATACCAATGTGTCAAAAAAGTAAAATTTCTAACTATAAGTCATCTGTTTCCGTGTTAGTGGAGAATTTAGCAAGCTTTAATCCTGTGAAGACCTTCTTCATTGGAATAGATTATAAATTGCTTGATTCATTAATCCAGGAATAAATTATCCACATAAAAGACTTATATCTGCATTGTTTCTTTTCCTCAGACTCTCTACATATATCAGTGAAATGAATGTTAGGGTCATTAGTTATACAAGTTCTAAAAGAATCGTTGCTATTGAAAGGGGTTTGAAGTTTGTTTAAGAAATGTGTCAAATGACTATGTTGCATGGGGCTGATCATAGGCAGGGGAAACTGCTGAAGACTGGGGGGGGGGTGAGAAGAGCACTTAGTGATCTAAAAAGGGCAACTATTACTACCACAACATAGGTTCACTTAGACGACATTTTAAGCTTAGCCAATTTCCCTTTTGGTGCTTGAATTAACATTTACTGATTGGCCTTACCTATCCCATGGCTGATAATTGTACATTAGCCCTAATGAGATTAGCTGTGATCATACCATAGATAATCTGAGGGGTCTTACTTATCCCAAGGCTGATAATTGTACATTAGCCCTAATGAAATTAGCTGTGATCATACCATAGATAATTTGAAGGGACCTATGTAAGGAATGCAGCATTTAGGAACCCCCTCTATCCATTAGTGGCATGAGGGGCAGTCCTGGCATACATTTTCTATTACCCATCCTTAGATCCAAGTTGCATTTGAATATGGACGGGGATGAGCTTTGTTTTACTTGAATGGATAGTCTGTAACCCCCTGCCATTCCAGCAGCAGCCCCCTCCCCAGTCAAACCAGTGTTCCATTACTTGGCTATTTCTCCTCAGTTATCATAAACACTGTTCAAATCTGTCAGCGTGCATACTGTTTTCTTATTTACTTCTACAATGATTACAGAAATTGAAATAAAATAGCACAAACACTGAGCCAAGTCTCACAGTGAAAACTGACTTAGCATGAGCAGTAAACTTCTCTACCCTTGAAACTCATATACATTGAAAAGGCATAAAAACCAACATTCATTTTGCATCTAGCCAGTGGAGGACTAAGGTTACCTCTGGGTTGTTTTTAAACCATACCTACATGTATGCATTCTTTGATTCACCTTCCTGATTGTATTAAATTATACTCCTTGTATAATACAGCACCATTAGTTAGAATGTGTTTTAAATTTGTAGCTCTGAACAGTCTTCTAGTAAGCAATGAAACAAAATGTATGAACTAATAATGACAAAACTACCAATTTAAGAAATTTTCAACCATAAAAGGCCACTCAAACTTCTGTCATTACAATCCACCAATATCAGTAAATATGCAAAATCTATGCAGAAGTAAAGTCATCTAAATAATTCCACATTAAAGGGATCTATAACTAATGAAGAGGTTGCTGCTAGCAAACAACTTTATAGTTCAATGTTTCATATACAAATAAAGTGCCTATTGTCCTTGAAGAATAAATCCCCTATGTTACATTTAAAAAAATGATAAGTTAGTAATATTGCAATAGGGAATGGATGGCAAATTGATAACAGGTTCATGATAACTAGGTAACTCCTCCAGAGGAGGACATCCACAAGACTGCAGCATCCACTCCCTTTAAAGTACAACACAGTTCAGTATCAGTGATCCATCTGCATACTGTGGGAGTAGAACCCACAGTCTTCTACATCAAAAGCAGGTATATTACCATTGTGCTACTAACAATTCCAGCAGTCTTGGCATAAGCAACACTAAACTTCTCTCCCCCTGAAGCTCTCAACTCCTTGCAAAATCCTCACTCAACTCCTTGAATCACAAGTGGTGGTATGGGTAGAGAATTCAGGCTCTTGTTCCTTGTACCTAACGTACAGGGTTTGAGCCTGAATAACACTAACCACCAGGTATACCTAACTGGAGTATTTACACACACACAATCCCTGCAGCAGCATAGATCAGAAACATCTCCTTACCTGAAACAGTCTGTTTGGCGTAAATCCACTACTCATGTGTTTTTGTTTTCTTGATAAGGCAAGATGGTCTTGTAAAAGTGGTGGGGGTGCTCTCTCCCCCACACTCAATGGTTCTGGCGCTCTTGCAGGCTGATTTCTGTATTTAACTTCTCATTACCCTCTGTGTTCATCTGGCCAGATCTACTCAACCATTTGAGCCATATTAGTACCTGTTCCATTAGGTCATATGCCTGCCAATGCTTTAGCTACAGATTTGTGTCAACCATTGCAGCTTGATACAATTCACTCTGATGAATATGCATGGTAAGCCAGGTTAAAGAACCATTTTCATCCTCTCATGATAAAACCTCTGGAAGAACACAAGTCCTGTGAAGTCAACACCGCAGGTGATAGTTACAAAACCCCAAAGAACAAGCAAAATATATCAGTGCAGTGTTAGAGCCAACTTAATATTCAAATAAATTCAAAAAGAGTTTGCACAACTCATGAACTCATGAATTATAAAAGCATACTTAGCACTTTTACCCCATATAATGCAAAATGTCTTCAAAGTAAGCTTGATATAAAACAAATGCATGTTATATATAAAGTCAGTATACATTTCAAGAAATTTGTTTTCTGTACCCTGGATTTTGTTTTGGAAAGCCCCAAAGAAAGAAACTTGGAGGCTAAGATAGAAAGGTATGACCTATATGTCTATATCACCTTATCGAAAGGCTAGACCCATATGAGCTATGGGGCTATATCACCTTATCGAATGACTATTCAGTGAATAGCCATTCATTGAACCCCAATTTGTCGTAGCTGCTCTTGATCAAATGACAAATTTTAGCTAGGGCAAAACAGTGGTTGGCCACCATATGGAATTTGCCCTTTTCCTCACTGCAGTGTGACCTCAGAGTTAGTATATTTAGTTAGTGGGGTATGAAGGGCACAGCCCCCCCCCCACATTGGGGGGGGGCATTGTCCCCCACCTTGGTAGGTTTTAAATTGTATGTTTTTTTTACGGTAGCTTGGTTGGCCAACTGCTGATTTGCCCTACTTAATATTTGCCATTCAATGAAGAGCGGCTTTGACAAATAGGAGTTCGACAAATGGCTATTCGCTGAATAACCATTTGATAAAGTGATACAGACCCATGAGTTACAATGGCAATTGAGGTTTAATGTCTGCATGGCTAAATAATAAATAACTGTGTAAATATTAATCTTCTCTTAAAACTGTGCTTCTTTAGATAAATGGTGTCATATTGGCTATTATTCATGTTATGTTAATGGTATTGTATATAAGGCACATTATTCATGTAGAAGAATTACTGTTAACTGCAGACAACACAATTTATTTTCATTTCTATTTCTGTGTCTCTCACTAACTTTATAAAAAATGTTATCCTTTGACAATGACATTCTTTATCATTTATATTTGCTGAAATGGCCACTAATGCAATAAATATCTTATTCTAAGCATTTTGTAATATTACCTGCCAGTAATGTTTATAGCAAATAATATATCATCAATATCCATTGTTGTATCAACCATTACTGGTAATTTTCACACTAGGCATTATCTTTCCTTTGCCAAAGTATTGTACTAGACTGAGTAAAACAAGGCAAAGGAACAAGATAAATTTATAGACAACCTCACTCTTTAAAGTTGATAATTCTCATTCAGTGTCTGTGAAGTACAAGTGACTGTTGCTGGGACTGGGAGGGGGTTATCTGTCCAATGGAATACAAACTAGAGAAGAATACACTGAGCATTGATGGGGAAAGACAAACTACCTCCCCTTGCTTTCACTACCAAAAGAGCAGTGTAAAACCAAGGAAACTACTGGATTCCACAAAACTATTTCAAAAGCAGACAGATGAGATGGTAAGATAATGGTTTTAAAAAGGAAAAACACAAACTGTATTTGAAGCTTCAGACCTCTTACTGATTCTTATACCAAGACAAATTACCCAATGGGTAAAAAAAACTAATAAAAACATGCACAATGTTGAAAAAACGGACCAAGCCACATTCCAGCAAATTTAATGTAGCTCCACAAACTAAGCGCTTTCACCATCCACAAATGGCTTCATCAGAGTTAATAGAAGCCATTCAACAAAGACCATTTATACAAAAAACAATTACTCAAACCACCAATAACATTCAAATATGTCATCTTAAAGCTACATACATAAAAACATTCATATCATACAATTGACAATAAAAATAAAAATAAAATACATATATACTCACATATAATACTAACCATTACAAAATTAAAACATGTATACATATATATATATATATATATATATATATATATATATATATATATATATATATATATATAAAATGTCTAATATATATTGTAGTATAAAACTGCCAAGTGCATTAAATCTAATTTAAAGTTTGCTTGCTCTTTGTTTCAAAACTGGCTTAATGGATATATGGCCATTTAAAACAGGTGGAGAAATTCAACCTTAAGGTTTTCATTCCCACCCCACTCACTGGGAACAACCTGATCAATTACAAAAAAATAAACTTCTTGTAATTATGGCAACTAACACTATGCATGTATAAGGCATTGTGCAAATCTTTATCTCTAATGGGCCTAAGATGTTCAGATATCCTGTCCTTTAATCGACGTATGGTTTTCCCTACATAGAATCCTGTACAGGTGGGGCAAGTTGCTAGATATACCACCTTTTTTGTATTGCAGCTGCACCTACCTGGACAGGATATTGTCCTATTGTACTCCAGGACAGTAACATAAGGACCATCATTTATAAATCTGCAAGATGTACATGTCACACCTTTGTACATCCTGGAACATGTATTTGTAGACATTTTTCTTGTATAAATGATCTTTGTTACATGGCTCCTATTAACTCTGATGAAGCCATTTGTGGATGGTGAAAGCATTTAGTTTGTGGAGCTACATTAAATTTGCTGGAGTGTGGCTTGGTCCATTTTTTCAACATTGTGCATGTTTTTACTAGTTTTTTACCCATTGGGTAATTTGTCTTGGTGTATTTTACTGCATTGATTGAATTACGGCTCAACTACTTCTCTGGTGTTTTAATTTTTTCAATTTACAATGGAGGCAGCCGTTGTTGAACTAACTGCTTCCATGAAAAGGTTAACAGCCTTGCTTAATCAGAAAGAGGTTTCACATACACAGCAGGTGACATTAATGGATTTGCAGATTGAACTCTTTATTCTGCACTCACCACCAGCACTTGAAGCTGTCAATAACGCCAATGGAGAGGGTAATGTAGCTGGTGGGGGAGTGCGTTCCACCAGCAAGGACATTCAGTAATGGCTCCAATTACCGGAGCTAGACTTCTCGGTCTTGAACAAGGAGAGAAGGGACACACCATATTTAAAACAGCAAATTGAGTGTTTTGAGGGCATTTGCCGAAAATTCAGAGGGTTGCAGTTGGACAATGCGTTTCTTACAAAATCCATGGCACTAACGTAGGTACCGAGAGGGCTCAGGGTTTGGAAGCTGCCGAATGGCATTGACAAAGGGTCCTCGTCGTATAAAGTACTTGTGGATTTATTTGATAGGACTGGCCTTGAAATGCTGGACATTATTGTTAAAAACAATCAAGGTAAGTTAGTTACACTTGAAAAAGAGATTGTTTCCATAAGCGAAAGTATGATTTATTATTTTTTCAACATGCTAAAAATTACCAAACAGTCTTAATCTTTTGGCTTTTCCTGGGTAGGGGTCGCCACAGCAGAACTCCAGCCCACTCATGATTGGCAGTGCATTTTTATGGTGCCGAGTTGCCAGCCCGATACCCAACCTTCAACGAAGGCATGCCCATTCACGCTCGCACCTACCTGCATGCCTTTAGTGTCACTCAGCCACAGGGAGGATATGCAGACTCCACTCAGAAGGCGCTCCAGCCGAGAATTGAACAGGAGAACCTCTTGCTGTAAGGTGACAATGCTAAACGCTGCACCACTAATTTTGAAAAGTTTGTTGATAAAAGTGTAAAGGTTAAGATTAAAAACTTTCAAGGGATATGCAAGAATATAAGAACAACACAGCATATGCTTTTGGTAATACTAGTACTGAAAGGAACAATATGTACAACAAAGGGGGTGAACAGACTTATGATAAAGGTGGTAGCTTTGGTAACAACAACCCTGAATGTGTAACAAATGATTTGGACAATGAACAGCAATGTTTTATTAGACCGATCGCCACAGTGGAGGAGATTGGAGCACCTATTAAACAAGAGGGAAGGGGCCCAAATGAATCAGCGTTATGGTGCAGAACAGCAGCAACATTGGAGAAACAACCACTGGAAGAAAGGCCAGTGGTCCAACAACCAACAACAGGAAGAGATATTGACTGTACTAAATGATGACTGTTTTTATTTGGACCCCTATACTGATTGTGAACTTGTTCATCCATTTTCATATTTTGAAACACTGACTGAGATGCCTGTTTGAAAAATTACAAAAAAGCTGGGTTCACTATCTATCATTTTAGTGCCCTGGATATTAAAGAAGTACATCACAACTTGCTGTGCAAGGGTTTTGCTTTTGTTCCTGGTTTTAAATTGAATTTAGTAGATGTGTATACAAGTGTGAAACTGTTTGCTAGGCAATTAAGTTTGTCACTCTTTTTTAAGGGTCAAAATAATCAGAATAATATGACATCTTCTGAACTTATCATTAAGAGTATGTTTGTTCCACTGGTACACTGGGATGTGTTGATGTTTGAGAAACTGTGTATTAATGGAATCAGAAGTTTAACTAATGTGAAATGGAATGTTTGCCATGTTGATAACCTTACTGGTGATGAAAGGAAGGCTCTAATTGATTTGGCCAACAATGCTGAAGTCAGAATTATGAAGCCTGATAAAGGGGGTGGGGTTGCTATTATGTCAAATTTTGATTATACATCAAAAATGCAAGACATTCTGGATGACTCCACTACCTATCAGAGGGTTTCTAAAATTGAATTAAACATAGCTTATCATAAAATAGATTTGTTTTTGTTGGATGCCTTGTTTCAAGGGGCTATACATGAGAGTGAGTTCCACTTTCTTAACATAGAACATCCAGTCACACCTGCTGTATTTTGCATTCCCAAAATCCACAAAAATGTAAATAATCCACCATTTAGGGTGATTATGTCATCCAGAGGCTCAAAGACAGAGCCCATGGCAGCTTATATTGACAAGGGTATACAGCAGGTTGTGGCTGGAGTTCCCCATATATTAAAAGACTCATGGCATTGTCTCGAAAGGTTAAGTACACTCAGTAGGGATGACATGAATTGGTCTTTCCTTACCATGGATGTGATTAACCTTTTTTCGGTTATTCCACACGAAGAGGGCATTAACTATTTTAGAGAAAGTTTGGAGAAGAGCAGACATTTGAGTGGTGGCAAATTGAATACAATAGTAGCATTTATGGAATTGGTGTTGAAAAATATTTTTTTGAGTTTTGAAGGTGAAATTTATCACCAGATTTCGGGGATAGCGATGGGTGCTAAATGTGCCCCTGGATTTGCAAACTTAGTTCTGCTCCACTGGGAGGATAGGTATGTTTTTCAGTCATCATTTTGGGACAAAATAGCCCTATATAACCAATTTTTAGATGATGTACTGGTTTTATGGAGAGGTAATGAAGAAGAAGCCAAACAGTTTTTTGAATATCTTAATACCACTACATTTCATTCACCAGTAAGTGGAATTGTGAAGTCATTGATTTTTTTGGACATTAAGTTGACCAAAACTTCTGGAGGTTTGCAGAGTAATGTTTTCAGGAAGGAGACATACAGCAATTCACTGCTTCATTATAAAAGTTGTCACCCTCCCTCCATCAACGTAGGGGAATTGTGAAGGGGCAAATGGTCAGGTTGTCACGGTTAATCAGTGACAACTATACTTATTAACAAGAGTTATACACCTTGATAGGATTATTCCGTGACAGGGGATATCCCTTGAAAATGTTAACATCCATACAGAATGAGGCCACTAGGAAAAGGGATACCTCTTTTACTCCCATTTTATGGGGGGGATTGTAGTTTGGAAGGAAGGGCCAATACTTTTGATTCCAGAGTATTGGTCCTGAAGTACAACCACCAAACATCTGAGTTATTAGAGGTTATCCGAACAGCCTGGGATGTTACCTTTGATATGGAATTAAAGAAAAAAATAGGATGGTACCCAAGGGTGGTATTTTCAAGGGAAGAAATATAAAGGATTTTTTGGAGTCACACAGGTCTACAAATGCATGTTCCAGGATGTACAAATGTAGGACATGTAAATTTTGCAGATTTATAAATGATGGTCCTTATGTTACTGTCCCGGGATACAATAGGACAATATCTTACCCAGGTAGGAGCAGTTGCAATACAAAAAAGGTGGTAAATCTAGCAACTTGCACCACCTGTACAGGATTATATGTAGGGAAAACCATACATTGATTAAAGGACAGGATATCTGAACATCTTAAGGCCATCAGAGATAAAGATTTGCACAGTGCCTTATACATGCATAGTGTTAGTTGCCCTAATTACAAAAAGTTTATATTTTTGTAATTGATCGGGTTGTTCCCAGTGAGATGGTTGGGGATGAAAACCTTAAGGTTGAATTGTTGGAATATAAATGGCATGTCATTTTAATCACAATTTCTCCACCTGGTTTAAATGACCATATATCCATTAGGCCAGTTTTGAAACAATGAGCAAGCAAACTTTAAATTAGATTTAATACACTTGGCAGTTTTATACTACAATATATATTATAAATTATATATATATATATATATATATATATATATATATATATATATATATATATATATATATATATATGTACATACACACACATACATTTTTTAGCTTAATAATGGTTAGTATTATGTACGAGTATATATGCATTTTATTTTTATTTTTATTGTCAATTGTATGATATGAATGTTTTTTATGTATGCAGCTTTAAGATTACATATTTGAATACTATTGGTGTTTGAGTAATTGTTTTTTGTATAAATTGTCTTTTGTTAAATGGCTCCTATTAACTCTGATGAAGCCATTTGTGAATGGTGAAAGCACTTAGTTTGTGGAGCTACATTAAATTTGCTGGAGTGTGGCTTGGTTGTTTTTTTTTTCAACATTGTGCGTGCTCTTACTGATTCTTGCATTATTTAACATCTGTGTCTGTTAGCATTATAAGGCATGGCTCTACTCCTGTTTTAATTACAGATAAATACAAAAAAAAAGCCTAGGTATTTCTTAAGTCACAGAAAACCTAGTATGCTACCTATACTGGGTCAAAAACAAACCAAGCAGAAACATTGCAGTCTGGAGTGTGTGAGGTTCACTCCTTTGAAATATGTTATGCACCTAGTTTACTAATAAAAATCAAACCTTAAAATACGTGCTACAAAAAATAATAAAATAGTAGGTAGTCTACAGTTGAGTTAAAAATTGAATATCCTTTATTGAAACACACAAACAAGTGATCCTAGTTGAGTATAATGAAAAGTATTAAAGGCATTCAATATTTATATACAATCAGGGTTATTTGGAGCAACGAGGTGGTTACAGAGGGTGGTTCTGTTAAGAGCAATAAAAGCATTAAACATATTCCTTTAACCAAGTCCCCCTTCCCTTTAACACCATAGTGTAAAGTGAGACCGTGCTACCTTAGAACTGAAACTAAAAAGCTACAGACAAATTACAATATGTAATATAAGAACACCTTATTAAGACTAACCTACTAATCCAAACATTATTAAGAAACCAACTCACTAATAAAATGACTAAATAACTAACAAAAAGATCTACCACTAGACATCTATCAGAATAAATATTAATAACTTATAAACCGAAACACTTTTAACAAAGATCATTTTCATACTTTGTAGATTTATATACATGTTTATTAATACTATGATATGTTTCTCACACACAAAACTGGTGAATTATGTATTTATTTATTTAATATGTATGTATGTATGTATGCATGTATTTATTTATTTATGTATTTATTTATTTATTTGGTATGAAAACAATCTTTGTTAAAAATCCTGCATACAGAAGACAGTACCTGTTTGAGTCAAAGCTATGATTTCTGGCAAAGATAAACCACCCAGGTGGACCCCCAAATCTTCTCCAAAGTTAAGAAGGAACAGACAAAACAATGCAAAAAGACACTGACCAATCTAAACAAGCAAATTAGATAGCTGGTCAAACCTGCCAAAGCAAAATATGTGGCAAGAATAGCCTCCAAAGTGAAAGTTAATCATAAGGCTTTTTTTATTATGTTTGTAACTTCAGGGGAAATTATCAGCAATGTGCTAAGTTAATCATGAATGGCACACTACACCCAGCCTGAAACTATAGCAAACTTGCTGGCTGACAAGTTCAGTTTAACCCCCCCCCCCCCATCACCTCCTACTACACCTAAAGAAATACCCAAGACCAACACCCTACAGGTCATTATGAAGGAACAGGTCTTTATTGTGCTTGCTAAAGCTAAAAACACAGCATCAATGGGTCTCATCAGCATTCTAGGATGCTTCTTAAATAAATTAAAACAGGATATATCAGGGCCATTAGAAATCTCCTTTAACCACAGCATCTGGACAGGCTTTGTCCTGGAGGAATGGAGGACTGTAACAGTCATCCCTCTGCTCAAAGGGGGCCCATCAACTGACCCAGGGAACTGGAAATGCATAAGCTTTACCAGTCTTATCTGCAAGGCCATGCAGTAAATTACCTGATGAATAATGACACAGGAAATCTCCAAGCACTGGAACAGACCCAATTTGGCTTTGTCAAAGGGTGGTCTGTCCTGCTCAGTCTGCTGGAATTCTTTGAGAAAGACATCAGGGCAATGGATAGGAGTGAAACCATATACAATGCTTATCTAGACCAAAGCTTTCAACACAATCCCCCACTTGGGGATCATAGATAAACTTACTGCATTAGGCATAAACCCCTACATCATCAGGTGGATTGCAAACCAGGTCAGTGACAGGAGACATGCCTAGATAGGTGAATCCACTTCTGATAATAAACCTGTTACTAGCGGTGTCCCACAGAACTCAGTGTTGGGACCACCTCCTGTTTGGGAGGGTGGCCTAATGGTTAAGGTATTTGCCTTACAAACACAAGGTGCATGGTTTGAGTCTCACAAGGGATAATTGGCTAAGCTTAAAATGGCTCACAAGGGCAGTTAGCCTAGTACTAATCTATGAATCTATGAATCTATGAATAAACTTCTCGCAAGTGAAGGCCATTGTTGGGAGCCTCTGGCTCACCAAGTACACTGGTAACTGTAAGCTGGAAGCAATCATCATATCCCCAGATGATGCTGACATCCTACAAACAGGCCTACAAATGACAAATGACTGGTGCCAAAAGCATGGTCTGAGACTAAATGCAAAAACATGGGTAATCATACCCTTTAGTAAATCAGACATCCCTGCAAATTATAATATTGATAGCACACCTATAAAGGTAGACCCAGTGGTGAGGGCCCTGGAACACTGGTAGATAGTAACCTAAACTTTGACCATCAGGTAGCTACAGTGATGATGAAATCCTTCTGTGTGGCTCAACTTATAAGTAAAGGCATGACATCAAGGTCAAAGAAAGTCTTAGTGCCATTGTACTTGACCCTCATCAGGTTCATAATTGAATAAAATGCTCCCTTCTGCATGTAACTAAGCAGGGATTTAACTGCAATTAGAGCATCTCCAGAGGTTTTCTCACTAAAATAAATACAAAGCATGAGACACATGTCTTATGCAGACCAACTAAAGGCCCTATCCCTTTACTCTGTCTCATTTTATTTATTGACAGGTGACTTATGCCTGACTCACAAAGCATTCTCTGATCTAGCCCTGATAAAAATGTTACATATTCAAAAGAAAAGTTATGCAAGGGTTACGTGTTCCATGAAATTGAACCTTATTTGTGACTCTAACAGAAGTTGCTGGAGAGACAAATTCATATCCGAAGGGCTGCATCTATGGAATAAACTTCCCATCCTCATAAAATAAAGCCAGTCCCTAGCTGTCTTCAAAATGAATTGGCATAAATGGATGTGGAACAGTAAATTCACTTCTGATGTACTGCCCATATCCCTTATGGACAGAGGCAGTCTGTAAAATGACTCAGGGCTCCAGCACCCAAAAACTTACTACCCTGATACTACCCCATCCCATATCTGGGGGGATAAAGATATAATATTGTCATATCCTGAGTATTATTGGCTAGACTTATAAAGGCTCTTGTGCCATTAGTCTAGTGATCACCTATGACAGTAAATGGCCTATATAAGTCATCTTATTTCTGTAGGTGGTATTTAGAGATCACATAAATGTATCAACACAAGTTTGCCTGTTGGGGTTTAGTCCTCAAACATATCTTGTACAGAACAAAAGAAATAGGATAAGACATGAAATTGTTTTGCTACACAGTACATTGAGAGTATTCTACTTTTTCAGCCTCAAAATGTCTTAAAATGTTTTCTAATGTGCAGACATTTAGTCGCAAGTTACAGGCTGATATCTACTTTCCCTAAAACATTAGTATTTTTGTTTAATAAAACTACTAGTAGAGTTGCAATCAAAAAATATGACGGCTGCTCACTCTAGATAACCAATGGTTCTACAGTACCGTAACAATATAAGTGAGACTACTCTTACAGCTACCTGAAAGCTAAAAATATTTTGTAAATCCTACAGACAACTTCCTGAACTACATACAACCAAAGAATGAAATGCCAATCACCATTAATTTTCCTATAATTTGACTTGATGGTGGCACAACTTTGAGAGTTATATCATTTTCTTCTTTGTCTCTGATTCTAGGGATTCGTTTTCTAACCTCTACAAATATAATAATGCAAGACCATGACATTATAATATCAAAAATCATAGTTTAGTAATCGCATTTCACCAATGTCATCTGTAAAAGAGAGGCTCTGATTCATGATGATCTCATAAGCATAGTTGCAGGGTTCACCAAGAATCAAAACTGGGAATGTCACACTGAAATCACTTAGTACAATTTCCTAACCAGTAATTTTATACGGCACTGCATACCCATCAACTGTACATATCTTTGCAGAATGTCCATATTTTTGGCTCATATTTTTAGTCTGTTCCTCATTAAATTTATGATTTTTCTGCATATCTGTGGCAAATCAATGAGGTTTGAATTCACTAAATACTGATAGTCATTTGAGTTTGAGAGTGGATCAGGATGGTGAATAACAGCTGGAGAGACCACAGAGGTTCCTTACCAGGAGAATCCAGGGCCTCAAACATCTACCCTACACAGATAGGCTAAAAGTCCCGTCCCTCTACTCAGTCTCATACAGACTCCTCAGAGGTGACCTCTGCGAAAGTGTTTGGTAAACAAGACCTTTTATTCTAGCAACTTTCTAAGTTTATAAGAACAGTATTTAAAATGTGTCCCTATTGTTGAGGCTTAGTCCCCCCATTATTTTTGACTTTGTCCAGATTGTTTGGACTAAGAGGTTTGAGAGCTATGCTACGTAGACAGAGTATACCTAACATCCTGTAATAATAAAATAAAAAAGATGAGTTGCTTATTGACTGATGTGTTCATGCCTAGCCAGTAATACAATTTAGCTATGTCTCTTTTTTGTACATTTGACTAAAATGTATTACTTCAGTGATTCACATGAATTTGTTTGTCTTATTCCCTATCAGACAAGTAAATTATGAAATGTTTTTACTGTAAGTTCTGGAATATGCATGTATGCATATAACTACTTGCTTTACAACAAAGTCAGACACATGCCTTCTTTGAGATTTAAAAGTTACCATGCTCTAACTTTCAACTGAACCATCAGGAAAGCATAAGTGAATTTGTGGTTAATCACAAAAAAACTAATACACATGAACAATTTAAAAATACATAACTACAAAAAATGTAAGCACACTTACAAATGTATTATTAATATGGTAATTATGGATGCACTTTTTTGTTCGAAGAAGGATTTGTTCTAGATCTTGCTATAGCATTATTCTGATGTCATAGTGATTGTATGATGGCATTTACACAGCTACATTAAAGTGTAGCAACCTTGGGTGCAGACAGTTAAATCATATGTCACTGTAACATGGCAACCATATTAGGGAAGACATGCAAAAATGCATTTTTCCCTAGAGGGACAATCCCAAACATCCCCTGTGGGGCTTCCCTTATAAAGATCACTTCCTCTTGCATAACGACAAAATTCCACAGTCTGTAGTGATCTTAAAGGTCTGTTTTCTGGTAACAAAACTATTTCAGTAGTATTTGTTCAGCTGTGATCAGAGGGATCAGGACTTTGACAAATTAATTCAACATCTTGACTAGTTTCCAAAGTATAAGCACTGGTAAATAAGGATGAGTTTCTCAAACAATATTTAGTTAGCTCTCAAACTTTATGTTTAAGATTGAATAACAACCTTCTATTAACATAGTATTTTACTCTTCAGCATTATTACTGCCAACATTTCTAAGTTAATTTTTTCAGTAACTGTAATTAAAAACATTTTCTTGACCATATGTTATTCCAAAGCAATTATGTCTCTTGCAAAACATTGGTATTCCATCTCCCTACAACTCTGCAATTCAAGTCATGCATAAAGTGAAAACAAGAGCCATTGCTTTTTACTTCATGTGCATCTGTCAAACATTTAACGGATTAAACCATAAACAAGAAATCAAAGTAGAGATGCCTGTGACAAAAATGTTTCATAATGTTTAATATAAACCATAATTCTGCACATCAGCACATACTTACATATATGGATACAAGCACATCTGCAATAATATAACTTGAGAGGCCTTACAAATGAATACTATACTTCAAAAATGCCTAAGAACTGGAAGAGTTCCTTTCAATTCCTAAGGTGAAAGCTTTGAATCAACACATCATTCTACAGATCTGCATATACAGACAAATTGTTGCACTGCTCTTTGTATTTTATTCAGATAATTACTGATCCAAGCAGAGTATTTCTTTGATGCTGCCTTCAAAAATTGCTTTTATATTATAGTACACATGGGGTCATTAGCCTAAGGATGAATGAAATAGTGCCTAAAAGCCACTAAAAATAAACTCATTTTCCTCATCTGTCACTGCCTGTCAGTCTCCTTGGTTACTGCCTGAAGAATGTAACACAAAACCATCACCGAGCAATGTGCTTCCTGATTTAAAGTAACAGTGTGTGTCTGTGACCCATATATTGTCAGTGAATGCATAAAAATAAATCAGCAGACTAGCTGATATTCAATCTGTATGCAGTACTTCACTTAGACGCAATGCTATAAATACATTTTTTTATACTTAAAACTGTGTATTGATGATGTACTAACACTGCTTAAGTTTATGCTCAAAATAAACGCAGTACTAGAACAGAAAGTAAACTTGAAATCACTGACAGAAATTATCTTCATTTCTTTTCTACATTTTGTTTGGATGGTCCTGACCTACATTACATTCACTAGGCCATGTACGTGAAGTCCAATATGTCTATCAATCTTCCTTTACCACTTCCTGGTGGCTTATCATGCTTGTTTAACACCCCTTACTTTTGCACCATACCTGTTTGTACCATACCTCTCACCTGTCCAATATTTTGTAGGATTCTAGATTTTTGACTCATTTTTTTTTTTATCTGCCCCTCCTAAATTTCTGGTGATCCAGCAAATCGTTTGAGGATTGCAGTCACTAAATTACAAATATTTCAGTTTCAGACTTCATATACTTAAGAAAACACATGCTAATACAAAATCTGTTATTCTAGCAACTTTTTAAGTTTATAACAGCAATATTTAAAATCTGTTACTGATTTTGGGCCTTTGTCAACCATTATTTTGACTTTTTCCAGAGCTCTTGCACTAACAGGTTGATATGTATGACTTCCATTGATAGCTTACTCCAGATGTCCAATATTTTGTCAATGAAATTGCAGCTATACTCCACGTACATGAAATCTTTCAAAATATACCATCTTCCCTGCGGTCCTGCTTTACTTTCATGATTAAACAAGTCCTTTGAATTTGGTGTATTGTATGAAATGTGGGACACTCTCATGTTCTTAATTTTTTTACCTTTTCCCTTTTGTTAGGTGTCTAGGTGTTCTTATCTCTATGAGCAATAGTCATGAGGGGAATTACCATGGCCTGACTCTGTGGGATTTAAATAAAAATTCTGCACCATTTTGCTTCATGTTTACACCTGTTCTATCAGTTTTGTCATTTATTTTGTATGTTAACAAGAAATTGACAGGTACCACAGACTTACAGATTAGTTATAGACTCATTCCCCTGCCACAAATGACCTCTCAAGCTTTATTAGAATCTTGTATGCATCCATGCTCTGACAGTTAAATAAGATATGCCCTAAATGTCTCTTTGTAGTTTAATGTATATCAATATTGTCTCTGCTTCAATATGTTTACCTTCTGCTTTTATGCGTTCACTGCATTATCTTGCATATTCTGGCATCAAGCACTCTTCGTAGGTTTCAGACTACTTCTTGTATTTACCACCACCTTCATACATTCATAGTTTTCTTTCTCTGTCTTTTACTATTCTTCTATGTCTTTGCTGTTTTAAAAACATGGTGCCATCCACAGAATAGCCCACCTTTTATGGGTACTTCTATACTGCTACAAGGTAGCTTTAATCAGCTTCATACGACCACAGCATATTTTACTATGTGGTATTCATTAGTCTAATAGCAACATTAAGGTTTGGCCTTAGGTAAACTGGTACCCTAGGTGAAAAGGCTCCATGGTGACCCCTACCTCCCCCAACATCCCCACCACCACAACCAGCACTATACCTTTTATTGTTCAGAAAATGCACATTAATGCAAAACCTGTTGTTCTATTAAATTTTAACATTCCCAGTTTTGCCTCATATTATTTACTCTGTCCCTCATAATTTTTCCTGATAAATCTCTGAAGATTAATCAGTCACTAATGATAGGCATTACCATTTCATATTTCTTAATATTCAATGCAAAACCTATTGTTCTACTAAATTTTAACATTCCCAGTTTTGCCTCATATTATTTACTCTGTCCCTCATAATTTTTTCCTGATAAATCTCTGAAGATTAATCAGTCACTAATGATAGGCATTACCATTTCATATTTCTTAATATTAAAAAAAATGCATGTTTTAGGGAAACCCGTTCATGGTACTATTGTTTTGCTAACTTGTTAAGTGTCTAAAAAAAATCTTGCCAAATATGTTATACCACAATTTGTTTATAAGTTTCTGAATTATTGACTGCTACTTACACATGGTCTAGTGTTTTCCATTATCACAGAAAAGACAAGAAAGTCAGTTGCTTTCATCCAGGCAACCCACACCCCATCTAGCAGTACCATTGACATCTGATAGTATGTGATATTATTTCACCTCCACACATACCTCCCAGCTGCCCTGGTTTTTGCAGAATGTCCAGATTTTTTGTCTCATAGTTTTGGTCTGTGCCTCATTGTGACAACCTTGCCCTAGCCCAGCAATCAAGAAGCCTCAATCTTCACCACTAACACCAGGGAAGTTGTCTCCTAGAAGAGGAAAGGATAACTAATACACACAGTAAAGTACAATTTCCCTTAAGTGCACACAGAGATCACAGTCAGTCTGGGGCTGGTTGCTCCCTTGCTCTCCAGGTCCTCAATAGGACTCCCCACTGATACAACTATAGGGTCTAGATCTCAGCCTAACTGGCAAGCTAACCTCCAGGACCCTCTCTGTCCAACCAGTGCTTCGTGTCCCTGCCCATGTAGCTGACACACACCCAAAGTTTGAGATAAGTATTTATACAACTTCACAGACACTCCTAGGGAAGGCTGACACAGATTCTTCAGCTGTGCCCCTTTACCCAGACTATACAGTAGTAATTACTGCCACCACCAGCTAATATAATTATCAGCTACCCAAAGGCCCTTGAAAGGGTGTCTAATTATTACTGTGCAATATATTATCCAATTGGTAATGTGACTATTCAGTCTAAGTCTTATTTTAGAGTGGCCTATTACAATGAACTCTATAAATATGCAATGTACTCTAGAGCCTACTTCTCTATACAAATCAGCCACAGGTAAAGGTTTTTAAAATATTTAATAATAAATAATTAAAACACAAGACAATACTACTACACCACATAGATATCTAAGAGTTCAGAGATCACACAGAAACTTAAAATAATAGAGTAGGACAGGTCTGATGTCAAAGAAAAACACTTAATCTAACTTTCTAATCTTTAGCTAATTTTAAGAGAAAACACAGTGCTATAATCCTACTTACATACATAAAGTATAAGAAGTGCTGGGTTAGATGTCCAAGATCAAAATGCTTTTTGTCTCTCACTCAACAATAGTTTTTAAACACTAACCAGCAGCTCTCTAAGGCCCTCACAAATTACATCATTTTGACACTTAGGTTTGGAGTTCCCAGGCCACAAACTGCATTATTTAGCAAGCTAACACCTGCTCAGGAGACTACAACAATAAAAGGCATTTCACATATACACTATAGCTGAAACCAGAGCAATAAAGCACTTTCCACATGTAAATTCTGGCCCTTAACTTTAACCTTAAAGCAATGGGCCTGAAACCTTCATCCAGACTCACTGGAGCCGACTTGCAAACATCAAAGAGAGTCGTAAGATCTTCTCAGCTTCAAAAGACACATTTGAAATGTTTGGCTTGGTCTTCCTTATAGCAGATGGCAATGTTGCAACAATCTTGAAACTCACATTTTACAGTGTTTTCTTTCATTTAAAAACACAAGCCTGTATTTTACATTTATTTATACAATTGATAGAATTATGTATCAAATTCTATTTGACTAGGCTGGCAGCCTTCGCCCATCTTCCTCCAATCTTCACACTCATAATTTGTGATTTTCTGGCAAATCGCTGAGGATTGAAGTCAGTAAATAATGACATACATTTAAGTTTCAGACTTCATACCCTTAAGAAAATGAGTAACACAAATCTTGTTATTCTAGCAACTTTCAAAGTTTATAAAATCAATTTTAAAAATCTATTTTGAGTCTTTGTCCCTGCATTATTTTAGGCTTTGTACAGATTTCTTGCCCCCACAGTCCCCACAAACAGCTTGCCACACATTAAAATATTCCAATCCAAATTGCTCTACACAAATCACAAAGCCAGATTAATATTGCCAAAAATATCTGGTTGGTCATTGCCAGCATCACTGTAAAAACATTGCCAACACTTAATTCACTGTGCCATTCCTCTCATCTCAAGTGTGCACACAAAATAGAATCTAAAATACTGACCAAAAATATCTGGTTGAACACGTCCTGCAGTACAAACAGTGATAACACTTCTCTCAGCAACACAGAGCCATCCCACCCCCTCTCAGTTCACAGTTCTGTAGAATACCCCAGCATCTGCCCGACTTACTTCTCTTGTGAGTCATTGTGAAAAAAAATCCTTCAGGCATCTTTGCACCTACATTTCAATGTTGCAAGATCTGTACTCCTTTGACTTCACAATATATAAGGTGATGAATGTAATGCAACTTTATTTGAATGTCAAGTCAGTTCAAACACCGCCCTCCTGGAGCATTTCTTTGTCACAGGTACATTTTTTTTTTAGCGATGCACAATTTATTTATTTTTAGAGTAAAGAAACATTGTCCTAAAAAATAAACAAATAATCAAACAGGGAAGAGCCAAATGAGATTCCAAACACTACCACAGCTCAAAGGCAGCAGAATGAAAACCGCAAGTTTAAAATACTAAGAAACAGAAACACCAATCATTAGAGTTTGTTGATTGGCTGGATTATTCTTGGTTTTATAAATGGAATGTAGCAGTTAGCAATGATTTCAGGAAATGATGTAATCCCTCCTTTTAGTGATTGGTGTTTCTTAGTATTTTAAACATGTGTTTTTCATTCTGTTTTATGGCCTGAAGAAGAAAGTCACTTCCGAAAGTGCTAACCTATTTGTTACATTAAAGATTTGCTACCTTCAAGCCTTGGTAGTGTTTGGAGTCTTATTTGTTTCTTTTACAAAGTTTTGTGTGACTTCTGCTTTTATTTGGCTGCCCATTCTTCTTTTTGGTTTAAACAGGGAAGAGTACCCTTATAAGCGCATCACCCCAAGCAGCTGCATAGTTCACCTATGCATAAAGGTGGCCATAGCAACATTGATTGAATGTTATTTTTCCAATGATAGTTGACTGGATTATTGTTTACTAAAAAGGGCTGGGAAAAGCTGCTTTATCAAACACAGCCTATTCATTTTAAGATTGCCATGAAGAAGAGATATTTTTATTTTCTCTGAGACACAAAGGTCTTGCACTTGATTAGTCCAAGAGTGCTTTGAGAAAAAGGCAAGAGGGCAGCAGTCCCCTTAAAAAGTAGTCTAGTTTATGATTCTGTACCCAATGATATTTTTTAAAGAATGGAAATTATTATATGCAAATTTCATGAAGTGCCCTATACCTACTCCTTATGTTCTATACTGCAACAGTAAAAATAAAACTGTAACAGACAAGTTCCTCACATTCATGATGATTAATAAAAAAAGGCAAAACAAAAACTAAAAATGTAGCAAGACTAATTTTACTGAAATAATAAGAATCACCATTTCTGGGGAGAGGGAAAGAGATCCCATATTTCCTCTGCAGCAGGTTGCAACCCCTATACCCTCTACTCAATACTATCATATTGGAAGTCACTGCACTTTAGGAGAAAGAGATGTACTCCTCATAATGGCCATAAAAGAAGAGGACACACTTTTCAGTGGCATTAAACTTTAAGCACCAATGAAAGCAGTGAAAGGTATCAAATGAAAGCTGGAATGACACCAACGTACCCCCCCCCCTTCTTTATGCATTTGCTGCCACAGTTAATGCATATTAATTCAAAGTCAAAGTAAACTTTATTGTCATTTAGAACTACAAGTGTAGATTAAATGAAATTTTGTGCATCAGCTCAATTCTTGAGATTACAAAGGAAAGTGAAACAACACATACAAGTAGAGGAATAAACATAACTAACAAATACAATACTACTGTCAATACACGGTAAGAAAGAACAGACATTTATCAGCACTCATATATGAAAAGAATACTCTTCTCTGAGTTAAATTAACTACCCTATTTAAAGTAATACAAAACACACTACAGACTGAACAATTCCTAAGTTATTTGTCTAATATTGGGGTCTATATCATATATTCGAAATTCCAAAATATCAAACACCATAAGCTCGAACTTGGAATTTCGAAATATGATAACATCGAACACTCAGAATAGTGAATTTTTTCCCAGGGGAAAAAAAATTGCTGTTCCAAGAAACATACTCACAAAACAAGCACACCAAAATAAATAAACCCCACACATACACTTAACAAAACCCTACTTCTAACCCTACACTAAACCGTACATACATTCCTATCTATCCACTAACCTTGATCTGCACCCTAACCCTAAGGTCCGTAACTATCGCACACTTACCCTATGAAACTATACACAAACAAACTAATAAATACACACACATACATTTGACAAAACCCTACTTCTAACCCTACACTAAATCATACATACATTCCTATCTATCCACCAACCTTAACCCGCACCCTAACCCTAAGGTCCGTAACTATTGCACACTTACCCGTACGAAACTCTACACAAACAAACTAATTAAAACACATGCATACACTTAACAAAACCCTACTTATAACCCTACACTAAACCATACATACATACATTCCTACCTATCCACATACCTTAACCCACACCCTAACCCTAAGGTCCGTAACTATCGCACCACAGTGGAGGAAATAGCGAAGCCACGGAATGGCCCACCAAAATCTTGCCCTAGGTAAGAATTTCATGTTCCATGGCTTCGCTATTTTCATCCTTCGATGTAGTTGGCTTAATATTATAACATTCGAAGTTTTGCAACTTCAGTGTTATAATATAGACCATAATATTGCACTTGAGTAGGTTAAATAAAACTGACTATGGATATAATAAACAAATATTTAACTGACTTGGAATATATGTAAGTATATATTGCACAAATAAATAAAAATTGACTTATTATATGTCCAGACCCCTGGGACTAGTGCCAGAGTTCAGAAGTCTAATCACTGTAGGATAGAATCTGTTACTGAATCTTGTAGTCCTGCAGCGGATGTTGTGATATTTCCTGCCCGATGTCAGATGCTTAAACAACTCGGACACTAGTCCCAGGGGTCTGGACACATAATAAGTCAATTGTTATTTATTTGTGCAATATATACTTACATATATTCCAAGTCAGTTCAATATGTGTTTATTATATCCATAGTCAGTTTTATTTAACTTACTCAAGTGCAATGTTAGATAAATAACTTAAGCTTTGTTCAGTCTGTAGTGTGTTCAAGCAACCCAGACCTCCAAAGCAGAAATTCAAGCAACCTCCACCCCCCCAACACAACCCAAATGACACATAGCCCACAAACTCACTGTGCCACTCAACCACAGCCCATAAGGCATAACAACATACCCAACACTCTAGTCATAGGTGACTCTATAGTCAGACACACTGATGTTCCACTTACCAGGCTAAACAAGGGGAAAGTTACTGTCAGCTGCCTGTCGGGGGCTAGGATCTGGCACATAATGCACGCACTCAGGTCTCTCCACAACAAGTACAAATATGACTCTGTCATTGTCCATGTTGGTGTGAATGACCTGAGACGTACTTCCCTGGACTACATGAAAAGAGACATGGAGGAGCTGTCTGATCTTGTAGCCCAGGCAGGTATGACCCTAGCCCTGAGTAGCATCCTGCCATCATCCAGAATGATACCGCAGTACAAGGACAAAATGATTGACTTCAACAATTGGCTAAGCTTCTGGTATCATTCTAAGGGGAGCCAGTATCTGTCTGTCTGGGATGACATGATCGACAGACCACGATGCTTTGCCAGAGATGGCCTGCACTTGTCGCCCTTGGGATTCTGGATACTGGCTAAGGCTCTTGCCACCCCTATAGTGCCTTTTTAGGCAAAGTTGAAATGACAAATTCACCACCATAACAGGTACAAGCAAGCAAAATCTGAAGGTAATGCTACTCAATGCTAGAAGTCTAAACCACAAAATGCATTCACTCAAGGCACTCCTTAAAATGGAGAACATCGACATCTTTGTAGTGACAGAGACCTGGTTCATGGCTCCAGAGAGCACCCCTGCATTACCAGGCTATAATTCATACCACACCTTTAGGCCACCTAACCTGGACCGAAACACTAAAGGTGGAGGCGTGTCCATATTCATTAAGGATATCCACACTTCCAGGCTAGTTGCTCAGCATAATGCATCCGTGATTATCCAAGTGCAACTAACTCTGGGCAAGACTTCAATCCAAATTGTAACTTGCTACAGATCCCCCACCATGCCCCAGGATTCCCACTCCTCATTTCTTGATACACTGGAAAATATTAGGGTACAACCCAACACCCTAATAATGGGCGATTTCAACTACCCCACCATTAACTGGGAAAACTACTCATGTACCAACTCTTTTGCTCAACATTTTCTGGAATTCATAAATTCCAACTCCTTGGATCAACTTATCCACACCCCCACCGGGGGCAACACTATCCTAGACATGGTCATTACCAACATGGGCGACCAGTGTTCCACACCAGAGGTCAATTCGTCGTTGGTCAGATCCGACCACAAGCTAATCAGTCTAGACATCCCACATCCTTCCCCCAACCCCCATTAGGGAAACCACAGTAAAAAAATTTTCCAAAGCCAACTTCATGCTTTTTAAGACTGAAGTGGTAAACTTCATGACACCCAAGCAGATGGACAATAGAGGTACAACTGCTGAATCCTACACAAATACACTTCATAAGCACTTACACAAGTGCATAAATCATGCTATCCATAACAGAACCAAGATGCTATCCTCCAAAAAAAGGAAGCCAATCTGGTGGTCCCCTGCCATAAACAAACTCTACAACAGAAGAAAGAAACTGTTGCAAAAAAGAGTAAAATCCCATGATTGGAGAAACTCCCTGGTCAGCCTCAGTAAGAAGCTGGGATCCCTCATAAAATCTTCCAAAGCTAGTTACGAAAACAAAATCACTACTGATTCTAAAATTAACCACAAAACATTCTATAGCTATGTCAAGAATCTCAATGGCAACACTCAGATCTGCTCTGAGTTACAGCACAATGGCACAGAATATACAGAACCAATTGATATTGCCCACATCCTGGCAGCTAGGTTCAGTGCTAACTTTACCCACCACTCACCCTCTAAAGGGCCCACCTCTATACCGGAAGAATGCAAAGTTCCTGTAATCACAGCTGCACAGGTAATAACCACACTCTCCAAAGCCAAGAACACAGTATCTATGGGACCTGACAACATCCCAGGCTGCGTTCTACATGAACTACAGAATGAACTGGCACCCCACCTAAGCACCATGTTCAATTATAGCCTCACCTCAGGCTTTGTGCCCACTGAATGGTGCACAGTGACGGTTATCCCCCTCAACAAAGGGGGAGCCACCACAGACCCCGGGAACTACCGCCCCATTAGCCTAACGAGCTTGGTCTGCAAGGCCATGGAACGTATCATCATGGAATTTATAAACAAAGACATTGGTAATCTCCAAACTCTGGATCCCGCCCAGTTTGGGTTTGTAAAAGGCAGATCATGTCTCCTAAACCTGATAGATAGACTTCTTTGAAGCAGTCACCAAAGCCATAGACATGGGTAAGGTGGTTCACACAACCTATCTAGATCTCGCCAAGGCTTTTGACACCATCCCCCACTCTGGAATTATAGATAAACTCACTAAACTAGGTATAAATCCCTATGTCACAAGATGGGTTTCCAACTGGCTCACTGACAGAATCCACACTGTGAAAGTAGCAGACTCCAAATCTGACTTCAGACCAGTGACAAGTGGAGTACCACAGGGTTCAGTCCTGGATCCACTCCTGTTTGCTATCTACTTTTCTGAAGTACAGGCTAACACAGAAGGTCTTTGGCTAATGAAGTTTGCAGATGACTGCAAACTAGGAGTCCTAATTACAACTCCTAATGATGTGAACATCCTACAAAAGGGCCTCACTGAGACAGATGCCTGGTGTCAAAGCCATGGCCTCAAGCTCAATGCCAAAAAGTGCATTGTCATCCTCTTTGGTAAAAACTCTTTACCCATGAGCTACCAGATAGGTGGTAGTCTACTGAACACCGAAAGTGTGATAAGAGATCTTGGGACACAGGTTGACAGTAGTCTCCTTTGATAATCACATCACCACAGTAGTCAGGAAATCCTTCTACGTGGCACTCCTCATCACAAAAGTTTTCTCATCCAGGAAAAAAGAGGTCATTGTTCACCTCTACTCATCACTCATTAGACCCATTATAGAGTACAACACCCCTTTTGGTATGTACCTCACAAGACATCTACAACAACTGGAAAGGCCACAGAAATACCTCACAAAGAGGATTACCAGCCTCAAACAGATGACCTATGCAGACTGTCTCAAAAAACTCCAGCTTTACTACATCACATATTGCCTACTCAGAGGTGATATCTGCCTAACATGTAAAGCTATATCAAACCCAGAGCTGCTGGACATGCTCCACTTAAAGAAATCTCAGTCCTTCCGAGCTACATGCTCTAGGGACCTAAACCTTGCCAACACAATATGGAAGGATAGATACCTGTCCCAGAGATTTCCCATACTCTGGAACAAACTATGTATCTATTTCAAACAATGATCCTCATTAGCACTCTTCAAGAAAAATCTTGATGATTTGATGGGAGATAGGAAATTCAGCCCAGGGATCACCTCTGTGGCTTTGCTCGACAGAGGCACAGGAAAATAATTTTCTTGGGTGGTGAAAGCCAGGGTACCTTTTTGGCTAGGTTTGTATAGGCCCTAGGGCCGGTAGCCTAGTACCTATCTATGAACCTATGCCCAGAATGGTGGTATCCTGTATTATTTTCTTGGCCTTTTGGATGCTTCTTGCAGAATAAATTTGTTGTATCGATAGAAGACTGAAACTTGTTACCTTCTTTGCAACCCTCACCACTTGTTGTAGAGCCTTTCTTTCTGTAACTGTGCAGCTTCCAAACCACACTATGAAATTGCAGGTGTGGATGCTCTCTATTGCACCTCTATAGAAGGTGGAGAGAATATGAGCAAGAAGTTTAGCTTTTATCAGCCTTATTAAAAAGTGGAGGCATTGGTGAGCTTTCTTGACCAGTTGGCTGATGTTTCCTGACCACGAGAGATCCTCTGATATGTGTACAAAACAGGAATTTCATACTCTTAACCCTCTTCACACTCTCACCACTGATCCTGAGTACTGGGTGGTTTGTTTTCCTTTTCCTGACATTGATGATAATCTCTTTGGTCTTGCATACATTCAGGTCAAGGTTGTTCCCCTTGAACCAACTGATCAGAGATGCCACCTCCTCTCTATATGCCCTTTCATCCTCCTTTGTGATGAGCCCCATGCCTGTGGTGTTTTCAGCAAAATTGATGATGTGGTTGGACTTGTGCTTAGCATAGCAGTCGTGGGTCAGGATGGTGAATAACAGCTGGAGAGACCACAGAGGTTCCTTACCAGGAGAATCTAGGCCTCAAACATACATCTAGCCTACACAGATAGGCTAAAAGCCCTGTCCCTCTACTCAGTCTCATACAGACTCCTCAGAGGTGACCTCTGTCTGGCATACAAAGCTATCTCAGACCCTGCTTTGATGGGACTGCTGCATATCCACAAGTCAAGTTCCACTTGAGTAATATGTGACCTCAACCTGGTCTGTGACATCAGTAGAACTTGTTGGCAGGACAGATTTGTGTCCCAGAGACTCCCTGTTCTGTGGCATAGACTCACTCTCTATGTCAAGCAGAGTACCTCATTAACCCTTTTAAAGCACAACTTGGATAACTGGATGGGGAACAGAAAATACACCTCAGGGATTCCACCTGTGTCCCTGCTAAACAGGGGCATCTGGTGCTGACTTCTCGGAACATTGGCTAATTCTTGGCTAGGCTTGTAAGGGCCTCAGGGCCAATGGCCTAGTAACTTCCAATGATCCTATGGGCTGAGAACACATCCCTGTGGAACCCTGGTGTTAGTTGTGATGCACTGTGACATGTTCTTACCCGAACACCCCCTCTGTGGTCTCCCAGTCAGGAATTCCAGGATCCAGCTACATTATTCCTAAATGTGCCAGTTTTTCTATCAGTTGCATTAGTACCACTGTATTACATAAAGAGCTGAAGTCTATGAACAGCATTCTCACATAGTTGCCTTTGCCCTCTAAATGCTCAAAGAAGATGTGTAGTGCTACTGATATGGCATCAGCTGTGGATCAGTTAGATCTGTATGCAAACTGCAGAGGGTCAAAATCAGGAGGTAGGCATGATGAAAGATGTTTTTGATCAGCTGCTCAAAACATTTCATAACAGTGGGTGCCAGAGTGACTGGTCTGTAGTCATTAGGGCTGGAAGGAGTGGTTTTCGTAGGTAGTAGGATGTTAGTTTCCTTGTAGCACGATGATACTTTTGCCATGGGAAGACAGGTGTTAAACATTTCCTTGAGCACTGTGCATAGTTGATCAGCACAACCTTTTAACACCTTGCCCAGTATGTTGTCTGGGCCAGCAGCCTTCCTGAGGTTCCTTTTCCTTATCTCTCTCCTTACCTCCTCTGTGCTGAGGCTGAGTACTGCATCCTTCTCATCAACGGGTAACTTTAGTGCCAACCTGTTGTTTCTTTCCTCAAATCTAGCAAAGAAGATGTTCAAACTGTCCAGGAATTTGATGCTGTCCTCACTCTATGCTGACCTGATTTTGTAGTCAGTGATCTCCTGTATGCCTTGCCATAGTCTCCTTGTATTCTTCATGACTACAAAGTGGCTCTGCACCTTTCTGCCATACTCTCTCTTAGCTTGTTTTGTACCTCTCCTCAGATTACCTCTTGCTACACTTAGGGCTGCTTTGTCCTTAGCACTGTAAGCTGTGTTTCTCTCCTTCAGAAGCTCATATACCTTAGGGATGAGCCCTGGTTTCTGGTTAGCTCTAATAGTGATACTCTTGGTATTTGTTACCCCATCAATGCAGTTTGAAATGTATGCTATCACTACCTCAGTGTATTCATCAATTTTCAGATGCTGACTCACTGTGGCTGTCTCCTTGAACATATCACAGTTGTTTCTTTCACAGCAGTCTTGGAAGGCCTCCATAGCTCCCTTGGGCCACACCCTGATTTATTTTTTCATGGGTTTCTCTCTAACCAGTGAAGGTTTGTAAGCTGGTGATAGCAAGATGGCATAATGGTCAGAGTTTCCCATTTGTGGAAGTTGCACTGCTTTATAAGCTTTCTTTAAGTTTATGTACACCTTGTCCAGCATATTATCATCCCTTGTAGGTAAGTCCACATACTGATGGCAGTGTGGGAGTACTTCTTTCAGATCTGCTTTGTTAAAGTCACCAGCTACCACATGTACAAAGTCAGGATATTTGGTCTGCAGCTCACATATATGATTGCACAGTTTATTTAGAACCTCAGTGGTATTAGCAGTAGGTGGGGTATACACTACTCTTACAATGACCTCATTCAGCTCCCTGGGCAAGTAAAATGGTCTATATTTAATGCTAAGTTAATATTATAATGTGTAATTTAAAAATTAAACTATTAAACTCACTGGAATGTATTCTGCCAGGGTCTATATCACTTTATCTTAGGTTCACTACTACGAACCATTGTTCATCGAACCAAATACAGCAAATGTTCACTTTAGCAATGTTCACTTCAATGAATGACTTACCCAGGGAAAGGAATGAGTTGCCCAGCATTCCGACCATCATACACAGCACAGTATTTCAAACCCACCCAGGTGGGGGGCTGCACCCCCACCCCCATCCCCCTAACTATATATACCAACTCCAAGATCGTACTGCAGTGGAGAAAAGGGTACATTTGTGATGATGACCAACTTGTTCCTTTCCCTGGGTAAATCATTTGTTGAAGTGAACGTTTGCTAAAGTGAATGCTCTGGCAGTGAACCTCCAATAAAGTGATATATACCCATTCTGCCGTGTATGACTAAATCAAATGAAACTTTATTAAAAGAGAAAAGGTTTATCCATGGTTTTATTCCCTCTGTCAAAATATTTTTCCATAGCTCAGTGGTCACCTTAGTGTTGATTTCATTTTACAGTGCATATGACACTGATTTCCAAAATTAAAATAATCATCTCAAGATTAGTACATGGAAAAGGAGGAAGTAAATAGCACCAAATATGGAAAAATACTTAAGCTGTGGGGAAGACAAAATCTTGGATACTAACTCATAACATTTTATTACTGCCATAAAATGATTATCTTAATCCCAGATGCTGTTCAATAGAACAAGGTAAAGAAGTTATTTCAGAGTAAAAGTTGCTATCAACACAATGTTATATAGATGTTCTTCATTCTCAGTGCTGGAGTAGCCTTTGGCTGTATGAGTTATAGCCTGCTCGGAATGCAACAACTAGCTAGTTTTACAAAGCTCTGGCTCCCTCCCACATTTATTTGAGACTGCTGATTGGCTAATATCTTGGAGCAAAATCAGCGGTAAGAGAGTAGACAACTTCAGTACTTTCTTGCCATCTTGAGAGGAAGCAGCTCTGTGATTTTACTAGAGCAGCAATCAGCTTCAAGCTTTATTTCTGGCAGTTAGGTTCTCATTGAGGAATGCTTCCACACTGAAAATATTGCCTTTTTTAAGAAAACATTATTTTATTTTCTGACTAAAAGCAGTATTTGCACTTTAAGAAATCTTTTTTAATACAATATCTGAAGTTTCCTGTTAGGGGCTGCTATTTTTAGCTTATGGTTTATTTTTTACTATTGGGGGCTAATTTTGTGGTAAATATGTAATGCTTTTGAGAACATCAAACTATTTGTGTAAGTTGTAAAGATCAGGAAGTGTTTTACGCAGCAGGAAATGTTTTATATGGTAAATGCTTCTGCACACTTCTTAACACTTTACCTGTTATATTTTCTGCCAGTGCACTTCTGCAAAGGGTTTTCCAGTTCTGACAGAGAATTCTGTGTACTGCTTATGCTTTTACTTTTGAAAGGGTACTGTGAAGTATAAGTCTGTGTGCTGCTTGTGAATACTTGTCTGACAGCTTACCTTCTAAATGACTCGTTCCAGCAGTGCATACTAGCAACCAGATTTCTTCCTTGTCCTCAGCATGGATACTTACTCCAGTTGTACCTTAAAAGAAAAAGCAATAGAGTAAGGATCATTTGCTGCCACTATCAGCTCAGACAGTTCCTCAGCTATTAATGGGTGACTCTGTAGTGACCAACTGCTGTCCTGCAGACAACTCATTTGTTTCTCCGAGTTGCTGACTCGTCTGCTGACTTGTAAACTGTGCACCATTGTTACAAACGACTTTGTGCAGACTACTATGGACAGAAAAATGTCTCTTCAACTTCATAATGACAGTATTGGACGTCAGATTAGGAAGTAGGTCAATCTCAAACCAATATGAATAAGAGTCTAGTAACACCAAGTAATGTTGACCATTCCACTCGAAAATATCTGTAGCTACTGTCGATCAAGGTAGCTCAGGTATCTGATTTAGCTGAAGTGGTTCTTTTTGTCAATGTGGTTTAGTACTATTACAGACAGAACAAGCTGAAAGTTCTTTCTCAATATCTTTTGACATAGAAGGCCAAAATACTAGTTCTCTCACCCTTCTTTTGATAGAATCAGTTCCTGGGCGGGCAAAATGCAAGATTTTACTATATGCTTGTTGCAAGGATTGTGGAACAATCACTTTTTGATCTTTCATGATGATACCATCTTTCATCAAAATGTCATCTCTGTAAGGAAAATACTGCTGCATGTCAAGTGTAAACAAGATTGCTTTCGTGGCCATCCTCGACTGATAAAGTGGTTGAGATTCTGGAGAACTGAATCTGAAGGTGTGTGAGTTCTAAGATGTGTGGTAGAAATAAATTATCGCTTTCATATCTACAAAATCAGGTTTCTCATTGTCATACTGTTCAGTGGTTTGTCTGGGTGATTTGGATAAAGTATAAGCAAGATAAAGAAGATTGCATTTTGTATAAACCAAGTGAAAATTGTTCTTTTGCACTTTCAACACCATGTGTTGCAATCTTGCAGGAGCTGTTTGCATGGGCTTTTTTCAAAATAGTAACCAAAGGCTGGTGGTCTATCTCAATTTAAATAGGTCATCCATAAATGTAATCATGGAACTTCGAATATGCAACCACAATTGCCATGAGCTCTTTCTCTATTTGAGCATACTATATCTTGGTTTGGGTCAAAGTTCTGGATGCAAAGGCTACTGGTCTTCCCTCTTGAAGAATGACTGTGCCAAGAGCAAACTTTGAAGCATCACAAGAAAGAGTTATAGGTTTGTGAACATCATAATAGCTTAAAGTGGGTGGACTGGCAATTCTCTGTTTCAGGACATCAAATGCTCTTTGATGTTCCAACCAGGACCAAATTACATCTTTAAATGTCAGCTCTTTTAGCGGTGCTGAAGGGTCACTCAAATCTGGAATAAACTTGCCCAAATAGTTGACCATACCAAGAAAACATTGTAAGGATGTCACCTCCTCTGGAGCTGGCATCTCAAGAATCCCAGTTTGCTTGGAAGGATCTGGTCATAAGCGTGAACTGGTAAACACATGACTCACATAAGTAACTACTTGTAACCTTAACTTGCCTTTCTGAGAATTCAACTTAAGATTCACTTCACAAGCACATTCCAGAACTTTACTGAGGTTTCTATCATGTTCAACTTCACCATTGGCTCCTACTAGAATATCATCTACTATTATAGCACATGGATAACCAGAAAAAAATTGGCCCATCGCATGTTGAAAGACTTCACTGGCATAATTTATCCCAAATGGCATTCTCAAAAATCTGAATCTTCTAAATGGTTTACTGAAAGTGGTTAGCAATGAAGATTTTCGGTCAAGGAAAATTTGCCAAAATGAACTTTTTGCATCTAAGACAGAAAAAACAGTGCCATCTGGCATAAAAGCAGCAACTTCTTCAACTGTACACATTGGATGATGAGGTCATTTTTAATGCTTTGTTCAAATCTCTTGGATCAATACATATTGTAATATTATCTGAGCTTTTCTTATGAGCTACCACAGTGGAAGGTTCCTGTTCAGTTGGTGCTTCTGTTGGACAAATTACACCTAGATGCACCATTCTGTCTAGCTCAGCTTTGACTATACCCTGCAGGGCTACTGGAACTTTCCTTGCTGGCCTGATAACTGGGCTTACCTCGGGGTGTAGCTTCATAGAGTACACAACTGGGAGCTTGCCTAACGTGTCTTCAAAAATATCAGCATAGTCAGAAAAAGTAGTTTGTGTGAAATTCTCATTGTTACACGTGCTCACATGGTGGACTTTGCATTAAATGTAAGCAGTCCCAGTTTCAAACTGCCTCTGAGGCTTAACAATGACTGCACATGTCTCTTGACTGCATAAAATTGCAAGTCATAGCTGTTTCTAGCAGAATAACATGAAAGCACTACAGAGCCTTTGGTATGAATTTCTTCACCACCATAAGCAACAAGCTTCACACATTTTGCCAGATCAAACCTCTCATTAGCTTTTACTTTGGCAAATATTTCTGCTGACATAACATTGCACTTTGAAGTTGAACCAGTAACAACTTTGAGCTCTACAAGTCTCCCATTAATCAGAACAGTACAAAACACTTCATTCTTTGCCCACAAATCTACTGCATTGACTGTTTCATCAAGCACTGACACTTCATCAACATAAAAAGTAGGGTCACAGCTTTCTAGTTGATCATCTTGCCTCTTTGAATGCTCTTGTTTAATAAAAGAATGTGCCCCTTTTAATTTGCAGTACCTTTTGAAATGATTCCACTTTTTACATGAGTGGTACTGCTAACCAAAAGCTAAGCACTTCCCTTGTTTGGGCTCATGATTACCTCCAGAATTATGACAGTTAACTATGAGACCTGTCACAAGTTTTGCTGAATCACCCCTCTGTTTTACTGAGTGTGCTCTGTGCTTTACTGAAGTAACCACGGATTTTGCTAGAGAGACCCAGGGTGTGGCCACACCCTTAGGCCTGTATATTTTAACCTCATGCTGCATACTATCAGCATTAGCACTGGAAGGCACTGCAAGTATGCTTTTCTCATTTGTAACCATATTAATGTGCTTTTCTGTAAGCTCATATATTTGACAAATTTCTATGACTTTATTCAAAGTTAAATAACTAAATAATATCAGAGTCCAACTTTCCACAAGTAAACGCTGACACCACATAGTAGAAATCAAAATATTCTTAACCAAAATAATGAGTGCAGCAGAAGTAAGATAAAACATAAAAGTTTAATTCCAAGTGGGTGTGCACAAACGGATGAGCACTTTCACAAATATAGTTTCTTCAGATCCTTCTAGCAACCCCATAGATGTGCTCCTTATATAGTGATTCCAATTAAGCAATTAAATAATTAGTCAACTAGTACTCATCTATTAACATGAACAAAATGTGAGTAGACAAAACAAATATATATCTCAAATCACACTAATAAAAAAGGACATTTCCAAATACATATAAAAACATACATATAAAAAATGAATTAAAAAATAGTAGTTAAAGACTGTATGTGCAGGTAATGTGCAAATAATCCATCAGATGTTTGCTAAAATCAATGTTGAAGCACATGCAGTTAAGCCTCATGAGATAAACTAAACATCAGAGTTGTTATAGACTGCATGGGTATATATATATATATATATATATATATATATATATAATTATAATTGTAATATATAATATATATAATATAATATAATATAAAATAAATATAATATCTATGAAAATCATTATATATATATATATATATATATATATATATATATATATATATATATATATATATATATATATAAAAGTATAAAAATATAAAATGATAAAATCATGAGATAAAATTATTTAATATTCCTACGCTGCCTCAACTTGGGTTTAATTGATGCCCTATCTTTCAAACCATGGCCCCTATCTGCCTTAAGTGTAATAATCCAGTCAGTCTCCTTTGCTTCAGTGTGATTCATGATGTCACCGTCTCTTATATTGACATTAATGATCTCTAGGGCCTTGAATAGGAAGGTGTGATTTTCATTGTTAGAGGATACATGTCTTGCAAGGGCATTATGGGGGCTACCTTTCCTAATATGGTAGATATGTTCCCTCATTCTGTCTCTTAATGGACGGTTAGTTTTCCCTACATAAAAACTCGGGCAGGCTTGGCAGGTAGCTAAGTACACCAGATTTGGTGTCATACAATTAGCATTTGCCCTAATGGAGAAAGTAACATGTTCATCTGGGTGTATAAAAACATTGCTACTGTCTATATATGAACAAAAATTACAGTGATTACATGGTTTGGTGTAACCATTATTCATCATAGTCTTGCCAGATCTGGGATAGCATAATAGTCGTTTCAGGTTATTTTTATTCCTGTAGAGGAAACTGGGTGTTTCTCCCACAATGTATTTCAAATCATTATCCACAAGAAGAATATCCCAATGCCTATTGATAATTTCCTTCACATTATATAAATCTGAGGTGAAATAAGTAGAAAGTTTAACAGGTGTACGTATTGAACAATCTCGAATAACCTGCTGTTGATTTCTAGGTCCAGAATATGGTAGGCCTGTTGTGAGACGTAAATTCTCTACCTCTTCTAAATAGGATGTGACCTCATCATTATTATAACCCCGGGTTAGTAGCCTATTTTTAAGATTAACTAACTCCTGGGAAAAACCACTATCAGTTGGATTGAGTCTAGAGGCTCTAATAGCCTGCCCTTTCATAATGTTCTTAAACACAAAGGGTGGGTGCATGCTTGACCTTAGCAATAGAGAGTTACGATGACAAACCTTACGGTGGACACCTGTATTAATCAGATTGTCCATTAATTTCTCAATGTATAAATCTAGAAACTCAATCCTGTGTGTAGAATAGTTCATCATGAAGATAAGGAACGTTGTCAAACTATTCATAGTTGTTAACATTGCCTCCAATTGTAATATTGTTCCATTCCAAAGAACAAAGAGGTCATCAACAAACCTTCTGTAAAAAACAACATGTCTACAAAATAAATCATTTTTAAACACGATGTGTTCCTCCCAATGGGCAAGGAACATGTTGGCATAACTATTGGCACAGGGTGTGCCCATAGCTACGCCATCTCTTTGCCTATAAACATGATCCTGAAACATGAAAAAATTGTTTTCTAAAACCAATTCCAAAAAGTGTACCACTAAATCCACCAACACTGGTGTGTAGGTACTATGTGCTTGCAGATAATGTGAAATGCAGTCCAATACTAAATCATTGGGAATTACAGTGAATAAGGATTGAACATCAAATGTAACAAAAATATAGTTACAAGCCATCTCTGAAGTGCCAATACATTCATACAAGGCAATTAGGAACTGCTTGGAATCCTTCAGCACTGTAACATTATCATTCAAGATATGTCTCAGATGTTTCTCTACAAATACTGAAAGATGCTCAGTGACCCATCCACAACCGGAAACTATCAGTCTCATGGGTGGATTCACTTCATTTTTATGAATTTTAGGGAGACCTTGTATAATGGGTATAACAGGTTTCCGAATCGTGAGATATTCACATAGCTCCCTATCTATCAGTTTACTGCTAAATATGTCATAAAGTGTATTACTTATATATCTGACAACAGATTGAACATCATCAATGGAGGTAGATTCATAAAATTTATCTTGTAACATCAGGGTCATAGCCTCAACATAAAAGGGCATGTACATGACAACCACCTTGCCACCCTTATCAGCTGGTCTGATAATTATGGTAGGGTCATTCTGCAATTTATTGAGGCATTGGCATTCCTGGAAGGATAAATTGTCCCTCTGTCTCTGTTTATTTATTCTAGCATTACTATTATAATAGTTATATAGTTCATCTTCAGTGAGTCTGGAGAAGGCTTCAACTAGAGGATGGTGTATAGGAACGTAATCACTCAAGTTCTTAAAAATGAAACCCCTAGTTTGAGGGGAATCTTCTTGAGAGTCATGATACATAAGTTTAAGCATGACGTTCCTACAAAACAGTTTTAAGTCCATAATGGTGTCAGTTAACCTACTACACCTACTGGGAATGAAATTTAAACCCTTATTCAGAAGTTTGACATCATCGCTTGTCAAGTGGATATGGGATAAATTGTGTACTAGTTCTTGTTGTTCCACATTTTCTTTAATGTCTGTTGAGGAGCGAGCTCCCCTGATAGTTTCCTCTTCTGCCTGCCCCGGCTCATAGAGCGTGGTCTGTGGGGACCCTTCTCCAGGCATACTGTCAGGGGAAAAGTTAAATCCAAATTCATCGATTTATTATTAGAGGCAGTCCCAGTCCCAGTTATCGCTATCTTGGGTCTAACAACGGCTTCTGATCCTCCTTTAGTAGTAGTGTGTCCGTGTGTGACCACATGTATTTCAGGGTAGAGGTTGCTCTCTGGACAAGCACTTGGATGAATAATGTGAATGACATCACCAGAGTCATTGCAATTATTAATATTGGTCTTATCGACAGATGAAACAGCATCATCATTACATTCAACGTCACAAATGAGTTCTCCATCACTGAGGCCTCTGGAGAGGGCATCATCACTAATATGTGTATGGGTATTGCCTGATTCTATGTTTCCATTTGTACCGACCAAAACCTGGTCACAGGTGGAATTGTCAGTGAAAATGGAGTTAGTATGTCCCTCATCCCTCCTGGAACCAACGACAGAACGCTGGTCCCTATGGACTAATGTGGGAGGTATGTGAGAACTTGGTGCAGACCTGGGCCAAAGGAACACATTACCCAGTTTAAAATCATTAAGGTCCCTAGTTGCTTTGTGTCATTTCTGCTGTAGCAGCTTTCTCTCATATGCTAGAATACAGTCAAGCAGATTCTCAAACAATGGTAGAACTACTTTATCAGGAAAGCTTCCAAAGAGAATCTCTTGTTTATTCTTAATGTGCTCTATTAACCTGATCTCCTCAGGGTGAAAGAAATCAATCAATAACTGTAAGTATTTGTAGCTCACCTCAATATTGATGCGCTGCCATTGCGCAAGTAAATCCAGATATTCCTTACCCTGATTGGGCATGGTAAACACCCTCAAGCCTCGAGGCACAATGTGGTGCTCTAAACAAAACTGTATACGTTGTGTTTGAAGCCTTTTAAGCTTCATAAAATCCTTCTCTATTTCGTCGAGCATAGCGTGCAGTCTCTCCGAGTCAATAATCGATTTGATGACATCATCAGTGACAGTCGCGCAGTCAAGGAACAAGGACACACTAGTAGTTTCATTTAAATACCTCCGGAAACGTGTCTGTAGAGCTACCGTCCCTCGGTCTTCACTTCTCGGGATGTAATCCAATTCGATGTTAGCCATAGAGAAAATCAAATCTTACTCTTGTGGAAGATGAAATAAAAAATAAACAAATAATATCAGAGTCCAACTTTCCACAAGTAAACGCTGACACCACATAGTAGAAATCAAAATATTCTTAACCAAAATAACGAGTGCAGCAGAAGTAAGATAAAACGTAAAAGTTTAATTCCAAGTGGGTGTGCACAAACGGATGAGCGCTTTCACAAATATAGTTTCTTCAGATCCTTCTAGCAACCCCATAGATGTGCTCCTTATATAGTGATTCCAATTAAGCAATTAAATAATTAGTCAACTAGTACTCATCTATTAACATGAACAAAATGTGAGTAGACAAAACAAATATATATCTCAAATCACACTAATAAAAAAGGACATTTCCAAATACATATAAAACATACATATATAAGTAATACACTTGTCAGATATATAAGTAATACACTTTATGACATATTTAGCAGTAAACTGATAGATAGGGAGCTATATGAATTTCTCACGATTCGGAAACCTGTTATACCCATTATACAAGGTCTCCCTAAAATTCATTAAAAATGAAGTGAATCCACCCATGAGACCGATAGTTTCCGGTCGTGAATGGGTCACTGAGCATCTTTCAGTATTTGTAGAGAAACATCTGAGACATATCTTGAATGATAATGTTACAGTGCTAAAGGATTCCAAGCATTTCCTAATTGACTTATATGAATGTATTGGCACTTCAGAGATGGCTTGTAATTATATTTTTGTTACATTTGATGTTCAATCCTTATTCACTGTAATTCCCAATGATTTAGGATTGGACTACATTTCACATTATCTGCAAGCACATAGTACCTACACACCAGTGTTGGTGGATTTAGTGGTACACTTTTTGGAATTGGTTTTAGAAAACAATTTTTTCATGTTTCAGGATCATGTTTATAGGCAAAGAGACAGCGTAGCTATGGGCACACCCTGTGCCAATAGCTATGCCAACATGTTCTTTGCCCACTGGGAGGAACACATCCTGTTTAAAAATGATTTGTTTTGTAGACATGTTGTTTTTTACAGAAGGTTTGTTGATGACCTCTTTGTTCTTTGGACTGAAACAATATTACATTTGGAGGCAATGTTAACAACTATGAATAGTTTGACGATGTTCCTTATCTTCACGATAGGACAGAACCCATAAAGTTAAAATCGCTGGAGCAATGTCAGACTCAAAGCCAGTCACAAGTGGTGATTCACAGGGATCTGTCCTGGGACCCCTCTTGTTCGGCATTTATTTTTCAGTTGTTAAAGCAAACATGGGAGGGCTGTGGCTGACAAAGTTCGCAGATGACTGCAAACTAGGTGCCATAGTCGATACACCAGCAGATACACACATCCTACAAAAAGGCCTCACCAAAATGGACAACTGGTGCCGTAGTCACGGCCTTAAACTAAATGCCAAAAAATGTATAGTTATCCCTTTTGGAAAAAACAAAGTACCCACAAATTATCACATAGACAGCAACCCACTGAGTACGGAAAAAGTAATCAGAGACCTAGGGACCCAAGTAGACAGCATCCTCTCATTTGACACCCACGTTGCCAAAGTGGTTAGAAAAACATTCTACCTTGCACACCTCATCATGAAGGGTTTCACATCCAGATCCAAGGATGTCATTGTACCCCTATATTCCTCCCTCATCAGACCCATGATTGAGTACAATGCCCCATTTGGTATGTACCTCACCCGGCACTTGCAACAGCTGGAGAGACCACAAAAGTACCTCACCAAAAGGATCAAGGATCTCCAACATATGTCTTATTCTGCCAGACTAAAGAAACTTCAGCTCTATTCAGTAGCATACCGCCTGCTCAGAGGTGATCTCTGCCTGACATACAAGGCCATGTCCAATCAGGATCTGATGGACATGCTCCACCTCAAAAAATCCAAATCTATGAGGACTACGAGAGCTAAAGACTTAAACCTCGGCACAAGTATGAATAGGACATGCTGGAGGGATAGATTCATAACCCAGAGGCTTCCCATGCTTTGGAACAGGATCCCAGTTCATATTAGGCAGAGCCCCTCACTGAGTCTCTTCAAGAGAAATCTTGATGAGTGGATGGGAGATTGTAAGTTTACCCCAGGGGTCACATCTGTGTCACTGCTAGACAGGGGCACAGTAAACTAATTCTATTATATAAGGGGACCTTCACTGTGTCACTACCAGACAGAGGCACAGTATTCTAGATTTTATCTGTACATTTTTGTACCATTTCATGGGGTGGCAAAAGCCACATCACTATGGCTAGGCTTACAAATGCCCCAGGGCAGATAGCCTAGTACTATACTATGAAACTATGAAACTATGAACTATTCTACACACAGGATTGAGTTTCTAGATTTATACATTGAGAAATTAACGGACAATCTGATTAATACAGGTGTCCACCATAAGGTTCGTCATCGTAACTCACTATTACTAAGGTCAAGCATGCACCCACCCTTTGTGTTTAAGAACATTATGAAAGGGCAGGCTATTAGAGCCTCTAGACTCAATCCAACTGATAGTGGTTTTTCCCAGGAGTTGGTTAATCTTAAAAATAGGCTACTAACCCAGGGTTATAATAATGATGAGGTCACACCCTATTTAGAAGAGGTAGAGAATTTACGTCTCACAACAGCCCTACCATATTCTGGACCTAGAAATCAACAGCAGGTTATTCGAGATTGTTCAATACGTACACCTGTTAAATTTTCTACTTATTTCACCTCAGATTTATATAATGTGAAGGAAATTATCAATAGGCATTGGGATATTCTTCTTGTGGATAATGATTTGAAATACATTGTGGGAGAAACACCCAGTTTCCTCTACAGGAATAAAAATAACCTGAAACGACTATTATGCTATCCCAGATCTGGCAAGACTATGATGAATAATGGTTACACCAAACCATGTAATCACTGTAATTTTTGTTCATATATAGAGTGTAGCAATGTTTTTATACACCCAGATGAACATGTTACTTTCTCCATTAGGGCAAATGCTAATTGTATGACACCAAATGTGGTGTACTTAGCTACCTGCCAAGCCTGCCCGCGTTTTTATGTAGGGAAAACTAACCGTCCATTAAGAGACAGAATGAGGGAACATATCTACCATATTAGGAAAGGTAGCCCCCATAATGCCCTTGCAAGACATGTATCCTCTAACAATGAAAATCACACCTTCCTATTCAAGGCCCTAGAGATCATTAATGTCAATATAAGAGGCGGTGACATCATGAATCACACTGAAGCAAAGGAAACTGACTGGATTATTACACTTAAGGCAGATAGGGGCCATGGTTTGAACGATAGGGCATCAATTAAACCCAAGATGAGGCAGCGTAGGAATATTAAATAATTTTATCTCATGATTTTATCATTTTATATTTTTATACTTATATATATATATATATATATATATATATATATATATATATATATATATATATAATGATTTTCATAGATATTATATTTATTATATATTATATTATATATATTATATATTATAATTATAATTATAATTATATATATATATATATATATATATATATATATATATATATATATATATATACCCATGCAGTCTATAACGACTCTGATGTTTAGTTTATCTCATGAGGCTTAACTGCATGTGCTTCAACATTGATTTTAGCAAACATCTGATGGATTATTTGCACATTACCTACACATACAGTCTTTAACTACTATTTTTTAATTCATTCTTTATATGTATGTTTTTATATGTATTTGGAAATGTCCTTTTTTATTAGTGTGATTTGAGATATATATTTGTTTTGTCTACTCACATTTTGTTCATGTTAATAGATGAGTACTAGTTGACTAATTATTTAATTGCTTAATTGGAATCACTATATAAGGAGCACATCTATGGGGTTGCTAGAAGGATCTGAAGAAACTATATTTGTGAAAGAGCTCATCCTTTTGTGCACACCCACTTGGAATTAAACTTTTACATTTTATCTTACTTCTGCTGCACTCGTTATTTTGGTTAAGAAAGTTAAATAACTGTCTTGAAGCAAAATATTTTTCACTGTATCATCTTTAATACCACACACAAGCCTGCCTTTTATCAGCTCATCTCTTAAATTGCCAAATATGAACATTTTTGCCTTGTTTCTCAAGTCAGTTATATATGCTGAAAATGTTTCACCAGGCTTTTGATCTCTTGTGTAAAATATGTGCCTTTCCATTGTAATATTAATTTGAGGGGTTACACATTTTTCTAAATTTACATTTTAAGCAGTCAGGGTTTTCCCACGTTTCAACTGGTACCACAATATGGCGATCTTCACCCTCCCCTGCATATATAGCTGGGGCATACAGAAATGAATGCTCCCTTTCAATGGCTTCTGAACCAGCTAAATTAAGCAGAATAAATGCCTCTGTATGTGCGTCTTTATCAGAAAAAGCAGCCTGTATGAAAATATCGTACTCTTGCTCAAACACTCTCCAATTTTTCAGCAACATTGTTATCAAATACAAGTGGAACAGGTCTGCGAAATCCTTCTGCCATGCCAACAAAATTCTTTTGCAATTATGTTCAAATGCACATACACACACACACACACACACACACACACACACACACACACACACACACACACACACACACACACACAAGGTACTTGAAAAATATTCAGCTGCACAGCAGTCTCTTTGAAATGACTGTATTTTGTGAAATAACTGTACTGTTGCACACACTTGCAAACACTTTGCACACTTCAGATATCTCTAATAGCTTTAGTTAATATGAAAAAGAAGCACATAGTGAAAAAAATACAGTTGTTTTTCCATTTTTTTATACATTTTATGTGATTCAGAAGTTATTTCAAGCACTTTTGTAAGCATTTTGAATATTTTATCAATGTATCGTAGTTTCAAACATTTCATTTAATTAGAAAGTCGTTCTGAACATTTTGAATGCTTTGTTTTATATTTGTTGAGTAAAAATCCTTTAAACAAGTTTTAGTACCTGGATTTGTCTTTTTGACCTGTTTGTGAGTCGTTTGAGCTTCGTATGATACACTTCTGTATATTCCTCCAGTTGTGGCTGCGTGCCTCATGGTCTTGAAGAAGTTTTACTTCAGATCCCATTCTGACACCATGTTGCTTGTGTAGTCAAATAAGACAATGAGGCTGGGTGTTCTTTTAAGCAGTTTATTATACACAAACACATCAGGATGGATGACTGGAACATAAAACTTAAACAAACTAATTAACTGACTACTACACACATATACGCTTTCACTCCAACTGCTCACTCAAAATGTCACTCTTTCTTGCACATGCTCAGTACTTATATGCATGTGCCCATGGACTGGAATGGCTCTTAAAGGTGCAACACACACTCTGATCTACACATACTGGATCAGGTCCTCACTAATATGGGAGTGTGCTGCACACCCCCCACTATAATGTCTTCCCTGGTAAGGTCAGACCACAAAAAGGCCTCCTTTGAAGTAAAAATAAAACATGGACCCCCAGCTAAACCTGGAATATTCAGGAACTACTCTAAGGCTAACCTCCTGTTATTAAGTGATAACCTGGCAAAATTGCAAGCCCCCATAAACCCTGAGAATACTGCTGCCTATGCAGAACTGTTCATAGAAACCCTGTACAAACATGTTAACAGCTGCATAGAGGCAGCTGTACCCACCAGGAAGAAGTACAGAACTAACTCAAAAATCTCTAGGCATCTTTCATTTTGTCAGAGCAAAATATAATGGCAGACAAGCTGAGCAGAACCAGTCTAGGCGCTCACAAATTGAAATTGAATGGGGGTGTCTTTCAGGAATTGATCCAGTTGTGGAGAACACTGCAAATATTTCTGTCATCTTCCTTTCAAATCAGACAATATACAAATTCTACACCAGGACTCCTTGCAGACAGGCCTGAATGACAGATGCATTTTCATTTCTGTTGTTTGGGATGTTTGAGGATGTTCTTTATTGTGGCAACTCTCATTTGGAACTGGCAACATTTGTTCTCCTATCTTATAGAACTGGTCAAGGGCAATTGCCACAAGCTTCCTTGCAGACTGGATCTACTCACACAAGACGGGGAGTTTGGTATGCCACATTTCAAACAACTTCAACTAACTACCTGAATGAATGATTTAGCTTTGATACCTTTTAGGCACCTATTTCATGAGGACATGCAGGTACTAAAGGAGGCAAGAAGGCCTGCTACTAGGAAATTTTATATTGGCTAATCGAAAAGAGTCCTTAGGTTTCAGCTTGGTCATGACCATAATAAGGTAAGGTAGGTTGTTTTGCAGTGGGTTTCTTATACTGTGTGGTAGCCTGACAGGGTTTGAAGGGTTTTAATTCTTTGATTTGTTATTTGGCTACCCTTCATTCTACCTGTTGATTATTTTGCTGGCAGCTTCTTTCTGCTGACCAGAGTTTTTCACTTTAACCATGTGCCATTTCAGAAAATATAGTAAACGTCTGAAATTATGTTGAGCTTGGCAGTTATATAACTAAGACTTTTCCTAGTGTGTTACATATGGTCGTAAGTTTTTATCCTTATTCTTTGCAATTCTTGATAATTCTTGGGGTTGGATTACTTTATGATATATATATATATATATATAGTGTTATATACTGTATTGCAATGAATACTCTTTACAGGAGCTCCTCTGTAGAAGTTTGGTGGTTATCTGGTAGGGATTTTAGCTCATGCACTCATCAAGTTGGCACTCAATTCCCAAGTAGCATAATGTGACATATCATAAGTGGGCTGTCATGAATGAGGCCATTCTTGGGGCGAATGTGATAACAAAGGTGTTTACTAGTTGTTATGTCTTCTGTGTCACTAGCAGATGTACCTTAATTTTACAAGTCAATAATCAAAGTCTAAAATAATGGAAGGCTAATTTCCCAAAATGGGTATGGTTTTAAAATGGTCCCTTATATCAGTTAGAAAGTTGCCTGTGCCCATACCCTACTAATCCTGAACCCAAACAAAACTAAATTATTACTCTTCCTACCTAACAAGACATCTATCTCATGCCCAACATTTAACATAATAGCCAAAGACAATACTGTGATCTCCCTGACAACCCATACAAAGCTTCTTGGAGTGGAAATAGACAATAGCCAAGTAATCTCCGTGGTATCCCCAAAGTCTCAAAACAACCCACTAAAGTATAGTGGGTCTAAAAACAAAACAGTGTAAGAAACTTCTCTGTGTGGAAGATTTTCATTCCATATATTTCTAGTGAATCACTGTATATTAATCAGATCAGACAATAGTAGTAGAAGTAGCAAACGTAAACTTGTCAAATCAAAAAGTAATAATAGAAAATATATAATTCTACAGCATTACTAAGTATTCGAAAGTAATCCAAGCAAGGCAGGCAGTCTGTTTCCAGTCGAAAATCCTTTATTAAGTACACAGACAAGCGATCCAAGTAAAACAAAAATAGAGTAATAATTTCCTCACAAGCTTTCTAAATATATATATACTTTTTATCAGGCATGGGAGTGGTTTATTGTGCTGTAAAACAAAGTTTATTGGTACACATGTTAAATTCACATCCCTTCCCCCATCAGTGTGACATTCGAGCTGGTCCTGCCCTACCTAGTAGCTGTCATAATAATATATAGCCATAATGTACTTTAATGGTACATCTTATTTAACCAAATTATTAAGTAGATTATTAAGTCTGTGATTTTATACAAGGCAATATACTACACGGCTGGAAATATATCAGCATTAGAGAAGTTTCTTACACTGTTTTGTTTTTAGACCCACTACACTTTAGTGGGTTGTTTTGAGACTTCGGGGATACCACGGAGATTACTTATTTTTTGCTGGTACTTTGGTTTCTGAGACCAAGGGTTTTGTTCCATTAAAGGATCCCTGAATTGGTGTAGAATTCCAGCATTTTAAGACATGGATAATGACAGGCTAAAAGATTTACTAACTGTACCTGTCTGGAATGATACAGAAGCAGATCAGATACAAATGGATACAGAAAATGGACAGGGAAGAATGGGCCTAGAAAATACGAATTCAGAGACTATTTCTAAACTAGAAAAGCAACTGAAATGCATGCAGGGTCTCTACTGAGAACACATTTATTTACAACAAAGCATAGATAAGAAGAGACTACCCTGGAGACTTAGATTGAACAAAAGACCAATGTGGAAAAATATGGATGATTCACTTTCTACGGAATGGGAAGATATTTTAGAGGATGCCAGCTACAAACGTATTTGTCTGCTAGTAAGGAACAACCTTAGTGTGCAGGAAGCTACAAAGGCTGACATCATATCTTTAAAAACAACATTGGAAAATAAGAACCACAATAACCTAGATTCTAAATTTGGGCTACTTAAAGAAAGAGTGAAAGGATATGAGCAGTCCATTAAAGAAAGAAAGATTAATAAAATGAAATGAGATCAACTGGACAAAGATGATCCTGGGAGACTTACTAAGAGGTACAATAATAATATTAACAACAGGAGAACCAACAACAGACAAGGTTTTAGTTATTACAGGGGATATAAGGGAAAATATAACTGTGCCAGCAGACCTCAACGGGATTTTCCCAGGGGAGATCCTCACACAAAACCAGACAGGGGCACAATACAGGACCACCAGGAGACTGCCCCTCCAACATCTCATTCCCCACAATCCCAATCCCCTCTGGCTATCAACACTCTGCAGAAGCCTTTGACATCACAGAAGGATCAGGACAGGAATATACTCCACAGCGGCAACCAGAACCAACAGAGAGTTCTACAGGACGAATTACAGGACTACCAGGACAACCGGGACCACAGACAATCCAGCTACCAGGAGCAGCAGCACCATCACAGAGGCCTGTTTCTTCAGGAAGACCAATATCGACAGCACAGACATCAACCACCACATCAATACCAAAGCCAGCACCAATACCAGAACAAGAATGACGACCACCACCAGAGCCCCAGAGCTTGTCCCTCTTACCAGGTCCCCCCATACCACAGCCACAGCGAAGAATACTACTACAACCCACCAAGATTCCAGAAAGCAGAGGAGGAATTCCAGAGGTCTCATACTCTATCCACAAACTCCCAGGGAGACAGGAGAACCAAACAGTGGACAGGGGTGAGGGAAATACAATACCTGGGCAATCCCGAATGGAACCCCGACTACAACCCAGGTCCCAGGCTCAGACAGAGGAAACAGCCACAATAACAGGTACAATAACAACAACAGCAGGTACCACAATAACAGGTGCTCCACTTATCTGGAACCACTCTGTTAAAGCACTGACTGAAGAGGAAAAAAGTGTGTTGTCCAAAGGACTTACTTTTGTACCAAGCTGCAGGAGTGAGGTTGCTCAAGTACTGATAGACCTTAAAATGTTTGTGAGGAAGCTCAACTTAAGGGTACAGTTTCATGGCAAAAGTAATGACACTGAAAATAAGCCTATTGATGAAACTATAAAAAGGCCTAGCAGCTATTGCCCACCACTACATCAAACACTAGCTGCTTTCGAAGTGAAATGTGAGATGGATATCAGGAAACTGCTTAAAAAACCTCCAAAGAAAAAATTTATAACTTAACACAGGGAGAAAGAAAAGCATTGCTTGAGCTAGGCAATGATAAATCCAGGCGTGTAATGCACCTCAGAAAATCCAAATCCCATTGAGCTACGCACTCGAGAGACTTGAACCTCAGCACTGAAATAAATAGGACATGCTGGAGGGACAGATTCATAACCCAGAGGCTCCCTTCACTCTGGAATAAAATCCCAGTCCAGGTTAGGCAGAGTCCCTCATTGACTCTCTTCAAGAGGAATCTTGATGAGTGGATGGAGATCGTAGGTTTACCCCGGGTATCACTTCTGTGTCACTGTTAGACAGAGGCACAGTATACTATCCTCGAAAAAGGGCATAGCAAAATAAATTTAAAATGGGTGGTGAAAGCCAAACACATTCTGGCTAGGCTTATAAATGCCCTAGGGCAGATAGCCTAGTATGAACCTATGAACCTATGAAGGCAAACAAGGGAGGAGGTATACTTGTGACTGATACCACTAGCTACAACCAAAAGATAGAGAACATGCTGGAGGATAACAGATTTTATGAGTTATTTGCCATTGATGACATAAAAAGAGCATATGATTTATGGAACACTAATCTCACCACATTATGGGAAGAAAAACTTATCACTGAAAATCTTTATAATTATTTATGGAGTCAATGCCCATGTTTAACTTACTTTTTTGGAATACCAAAGCCACACAAGAACAGAGAAGACCCACCTTATAGACCAGTGGTAGCAAGTGGAGGTTCCCTTACTGAAGCCACAGCCATTTACCTTGATTACTTGCTGAAACCTCTAGCAGAAAAGAATAAGTCATACATAAGAGATTCAATGGATGTTTTGAAGAAAAAAAACATTACAGTGGAAGCTGACAGTATTTTGGTAACTATTGATGTGGAATCCTTGTACACAGTGCTCCCTCACAATTACTGTATAACAGCAGCTATGGAGTCTTTTAAGAAACATAATCAGGGTACACAGGCACAACTGCAAAAGTTAAGCAAGCTCGTTAATCTTGTACTGGACTTCAATTTCCTTACTTTCAATGGCAAACACTACAAACAAAAAACTGGTATAGCAATGGGGGCTGCCATGGCTCCCAGCATAGCTAACTTAGCCCTGGGCAAATGGGAGGAGGACTTTGTGTTAAACAACACAGACTACATGCAGCATATCACATGCTATTTACGTTTTATTGACAATGTATTTATTGTGTGGGAAGGTGATACCTTGCAGCTTGGAGATTTTATCACTTACCTCAATCAAACAACCCCCTTCCTGAAGTTTACCTCTTCCCATAGCTGTACTTCAACCACTTTCTTAGATATGCAGATTTCCAAGGACACCAACAATAACAGAATCACCACTGATCTATTCAGAAAACCAACGAGGGTTAACTTATTACTCCACAGTAAAAGTCTACATCCTACAAAAACAAGTATAATATAGTGAAGTCCCAAGGCTATAGATTAGCTCGAATTACCACAGAGATGGAAACATTTTTGAGAAACCTGAACAACTTAGAGAATGATTTTCTAGTGAGAGGCTATGAAAGTCAGATGTTAAAAAACATCCTGGAACCCATTATAGAACTGAAAAGGACTGAAGCACCTTCACTCAACCTCCCCAGTAGAAAAATGTAAAGTAATCCCACAGAGAATAACAAATGCAAAAATAGCTGCATCCTGACATACACTTTGGATTATCACAGTATCAAAAATATTATTGAAGAAAATTGGGACATTGTCACAGGAAACCCTTTTCTGATTAACATCTTAGGTGAAGCCCCATCATTTGTTTATAGGAAGGCCAGGAATATTAGAAGTTTTGTTGAATTTAAACCTAGACCATATGAGAAAAGCACTAAAAGATGTGAAACTAATTGTACATTTTGTATATTTATACAGCAAGGTGACAGTTTTTATTGCCCTTATTTAAAGAAGATCATTAAAACCAGTACAGGGAGTGACTGTAACACTAAAAAAGTAATTTACAGGGCACAGTGCAATGAATATGATGCATTCTATGTGGGCAAGACTGTAAATAAACTCAAGCGAAGGATTTCATGTCATCTGTCAGAAATCCGCTCTGGATGTAAAAATAATGCACTAGCCAAACACCTTTCTCTTCATAAAAGACACACAGGTTTTAAGTTCCAGATCCTGGATCGCATAAACATGGGTGATATTGAAGGAGACATCCCGAATATTCTGGAGAAACATGAACTCATGTGGCAATTAAAGCTGAACTCTTTTAGAAAGCCTGGACTAAACTACTACTGTTCAATTAAAAGTGCACTGGTACTTAGAAAATTGCCACATTGTTTACATGACTAATTGTATTTTATTTTATTTTTTTCTACAAATTGGTTTTAAATACTATTTTAAATCATTTGAAATTTAAGTGTATATTTTGTTTCCATCATCATACATATATTTTTTTATTTTTCTTTTTTTCTGGTTCTCTTTTTTCCACTTTTTTCCACTTTATTCAAAATGATGGTAATAACAATACTAGCTAATTATACAATTATATAGGTTTTTAGGGTTCTTGTACACAGACCTGAAGAAGTCTAGAAGGACGAAAGCAATCTTTATTAACAATAGGTTATGAAAATAGAAACTGATTTTTACATGCAAAATGTATATGTATATATTTATATATAATTTTTGATCGCAAAATGAACTAAGGTTGATATATTTCCAGGCATGTAGTATATTGCCTTGTATAAAATCACAGACTTAATAATCTACTTAATAATTTGGTTAAATAAGATATACCATTAAAGTACATTAGGGCTATATATTATTATGACAGCTACTAGGTAGGGCAGGACCAGCTCGAATGTCACACTGATGGGGGAAGGGATGTGAATTTAACATGTGTACCAATAACACTTTGTTTTACAGCACAATAAACCACTCCCATGCCTGATAAAAAGTATATATATATATTTAGAAAGCTTGTGAGGAAATTATTACTCTATTTTTGTTTTACTTGGATCGCTTGTCTGTGTACTTAATAAAGGATTTTCGACTGGAACAGACTGCCTGCCTTGCTTGGATTACTTTTGAATACTTAGTAATGCTGTAGAATTATATATTTTCTATTATTACTTTTTGACTTGACGAGTTTACGTTCGCTGCTTCTACTACTATTGTCTGATCTGATTAATATACAGTGATTAACTAGAAATATATGGAATGAAAATCTTCCACACAAAGAAGTTTCTTACACTGTTTTGAAATAGACAATAGCCTAACATTTGACTTGCATGTCTCCCTAACTATAAAAAACATCCATAAGAAACTTGAAAGTCTATATAGGCACAAAAGGGCCCTGACTACAATGGTCAAAATTACATTAGCACAAACCCATCTGCTCTCCACTCTACTATATGCCTCTCCAATTTTAACTAATCTTAGGAAAACCAACTTATCTAAGCTAGAAGCATGTTATAATAAAATTGCTGTTTGCATCTGACTGCTCATATAGAACACATCATTGTACAGCTTTAAGGATACTAAACTGGCTTGAGCTTCCCAACATTTTTCTTTACAACCAACTCTCTCTAACTCACAAAATTGTAACACAACCAACTAGAACCCCTTCACTACAAAATCTCATCCTTCCTTACAGTTCCAGTAGACCACTTCACTCTAACAACAAGAACTTACTCACCATCTCCAAGGCCAACAGCACTGCAGGAGAATCTTCATTTTCCATCTATATATCTCGTATATGGAACTCCCTTCCTAACTCCATTCTCTCAATCTCATCCAATAACCACTTTAAGCCATCACTTAAAGCTTATCTAAAAAATAAGTGGCTATGTTCCTGTACTAACCCCTCATGAGTGCTCCGAAACATCACAGTATACCGAAAACATATCCAACTTCTCCCCTGGTGTTTAATCCTTTGTTCCTACCGACCTGTCTTAACCTTATATCTTGACATAAGTATAAACTAGAAATAGTACTAGCTATGTTCATAGCTTAGGTTTTGTTGTCAAGATGTAACAAATTTCTATGTTCTTATGTATACTACATTTTGTTTGCTTTATACTTTATTGATTATTGTAATGTGTGCATGAAAATTTTCTGTTACTCATGGAGATTTTCTCCCCGGGCCTTTGCTGAAAAAGGACCTGTGTCCAGTTGGACTTTCCTGGTAAACAAATGTTAAATAAATAAAATAAATAAATGAAATAAAGTTGTCAGATAATGGGATTTTGTTAGCATGCACGTTCTGAAAAATATAAATCCGAAGCTCAATGTACATCTTATTAGTGAGTTCAAACCTCAGTTATTTGTTAGGATATGGATGTACTTTAAGCTTTACAGTGAGAGGTACGCAGATAAGGAGCTCACAGCATTTTAAAATTGTTGTATATATTTACTTACAATGCTATTCCTCGTTAATATCATTCAGTGTTAAAATATCTTTAAAAATATGACCACAACCATCTCCATTTACTTAATATTTTATGGTAGATTAAGTATTAATTTATTTACATTTTTCTAGTTTTACTAAAGAAGTTTAAATATCTTTTGGTCTCAATAACTAAGTCACAGGATAATAACCAACTGAATTAAATTATATTAAGTCAATTAAAAAAAAATTACACTGGAGCTTCAACATGTGTGAAACAGTATAATATGTATGTTTGTTATTTATATAGCACTAAGTTTTATATCGTTAGTAATTATTTTAGGTAAAAATTAATTATTTTGGATCTATGTCAGTGCCGACCATTTTATTAGCACCCTGAACCAATCATATTGGTCTTTAGTTACTCCAGGGTTCTTTCATTATTCAAACTGCTTAGAGCTTCCCTTCAATTATATTGTGCAGTCCAGTTCCTGTATGCCTTATGGGAATGCAGGGTGATGGGCTACAACTGACCATCACATCAGGTATAACCTAATTATATGAACATCTAATTAAGTTATTATTATTAATAGCAACCTGCAGCATAGTATTTATGAGAAATTTTCTCTTTAGTCTAACAATTCCTATCGCAGACTATGCCTAATCGTCAATGCACAGGTTCTCTGGACAAAATTCCAAGGCATTATTTGGGGACTTGACTGGAAGATTTCATCTACCCCTGCTACCTCGAACCACACCCCTCCCCACATTCTTATAGGTAGTAATACAAATTGCATGTTACTGCAGCTGACCTGTTTTTGTATATGTGGGTGCAGCAGATATTTGTTGTGTATGGGCATCCATATGTTGTTTATTCTACAGACAAATACCTTGAATTTTAATGAGCATTTTATAGACATGCTTATTGTACATAGTCTGTTATGTACACATTTAAGCATTTTGCTGTTGAAGGTGTTATTCATATTTTATTAGGAGGTTATTTGGTTTAGTTGTTATTATACATATGTATACATGTTTTTATCAGTTGGTTAGCACGTGTGTACATGTGTACTTATTTAAGTGTAAGTGAAGAAGGCCGATGGCTCACAGAGTCAGCACCACTGCAATTTTGGAATTGTCAAGAGGTTAGGCATTCAGCCCAGTGAGTAAACTTTAGTCAGTTAAGACAACTTTCCTATTTTCTGCCAGCCAGGTCATAGTTCTTTACTCATTTCCTTGACTTAGTCTCCATAGCTTCATATAATTGGGTGGGTCAGTTTTAATGGTGAATCGCTTGGGTCTGGTTAGTGATCCCAGACAAGTGGACAAAGTGATATCCTATCCCCCAGTTTTAGGGAGGCAAATGTGATAGATATTGACTGTCAGTTTAAAGGGCTTTAGTCCTGAATAAGGGAATTGGTCAAATGTAGGGTCTTTTACTTGGAAGAGGCAATCTGCCACAAAGTGTTTTCTTGTGCCACGAGTAGATTTAAATAGTGTGAGTTTTGGCACCTTTTTTGTGAATGTCATTCACTGTTTTTATAGACATATTGGTGGCTGATTCAGCCAAGGCATGATAACTCCTAGGGTAAATTGTGCTTCTTTGTATTTGTTAATCATTGTTTGGGGGTAGCATTTTGCAATAACATTATTAGGTAGTTGTCCATGTACTTGTTGTAGATATGTATCAGGCTTTGTTGGGCCATCTGGACCATTTTCTCTGGGTTTTTTCCATGTTTAATTACATGCATAGTTAGATAATACAATAATTCCTAATAATACCTAGGGTAGCTTACAAGGCAGGAAATAACACCCTACCCCTTCATTTGAAGACAGAGAACCATCTATCACATTGATATGGTTTGGGGACCGGTATCCCTGGTCTTAAGGCACCTTATTTATTACAGCCCTTTGGTTCTTTCAGAAAGTACCCATCCTGGTAGTGTTTTTTTTTTCCTGCCACCTGAAGGTAAGAACATAGCTATTACTCCCTTGTCTTCATAGTCTAAAAAAAAAATTATATTTTATTAGGCTGATTAGGTGACAGCAATATTCAGCTGGCATGGGTTAGCATATATTTCTTCTGGTCATCACCTGCTTTGCACATTGTTATATTTTCATTTTCTCAGCCCCTCCTCACCTTTTTTTTTTCTTTCCCGCTCTTTACGGCTGTTAGGTGATCAAGAGAAGCTTATCAGGTATTGACTTTTATGGTAGTTTATCTGATAGGCTCATCATTGGTTTTCCACGGGCATAAAGAGGAATTTCAGTTTTCCTTCTCCTCTACAGGTTTGGCGCCATATATTTTGGGTTCCAGCTGTGCTATTTGTTGTTCATTTGATGGAGGAGCATTTTTAGATTACAGGCTGTTTTCTTTTTATTAATGTTAATTTTAGGTTGGTTTTAGATGGAATGTTTTAAATCAACTTTTTCTCAGGATACCTTTACCTAGCCTTGGTGAGACCTACCATAATTCTAGGTAGCTTAGTTGGGCTGTGGGCATACCTATCAAACTGTAAGAGCAAGAGATCTGGACAAAGCCAAAAATAATAGGGGGACAAAGGTCTAAAATCATGGACAAATTTTCAATATTGCACTTGTGACCTTTGAGAGTTAGGAAAAAAATGGGATTTTATTTAGTATGGATTTTCTGAAGAATATGAAGTCTGAAACTCAAGTGTAAGCCATTAGTTAGGTACTTCATTCCTTAATGATTTGCCAAAAGACCACAAATTTTATGCAAATGGACCAAAAATGCATGGCAAAAATCTGGAAGCTCTGAGAAAATCTGGGCAGTTGAGGTGTTGCTGTCAGATATTGGCAGGTTCATTTTTTTTCATTTTGGAACTTAATATAATTATGTTTAGACCAGGTTTCTATCAGTACATATTCAAGTAGGCAGTTAATTTTTGTATAGGGATGTCTTTTAGCAGGCTCACTTTCTTCATGTCTAGGTAGGTTTGTTATCAGGGGAATCGTTGAGACTTCCCTAGCCATTTCCACGGGGGTGGGGTGCAGTGTATCTGGTTTTAAGCCTATTTATGCATTCTTCTTTTAAATGTCTTTATGGCATTGAACCTACAGGGCAGCTTTGTTGCAGGTCTAGTAGTTCATAAATTTCCCAGTCACACAAAAAATGGTTTATCATTTTTATTTGTTAGTGGCATTTAAGTTAAGTAGTTTTTTCTACCTGCTGTCCTCTACCAACCACCCCTTTTTAAGGTAGTAGGATTATATTTCTTTGGGATGGCAAGTATTATGGATTCAATAAAACAAGAAAACAAAACGGCCAATGAGACCACTGAAACTAAATAAAAAACAAAACAAAATACCGAAACCAGTAAAAGCCATAGGTTGTTTAATGATTCACCAAAGAACAACTAAGCACTTTCACCAAACAACAATAAGCTTCTTCAGAGTTGTTCAGAAATTCACATAAAGGCATTTAAATACTACCCCCAGTTAGCCTTCAGCAAATCAAATAGCCCAGCCAATTAAACAACACACAATTAAAGACAAAGAATGTTTTAAATAAAGTCATGATAAAACAGTATGAACAATCTAAAAATATTAAATAGTGTCCAAAAATTCCGAAAATTTAGCATTAGAGGTGTATTTTCTTGATTGATTAAACATACTTTCTCAAACAAGAAAGTCAAGAAATTTGATCATGTTTTAATTTCAAAAAAGGCTTGATGGAAATGGAAATAAAATCATTCAAGCCAAGAGTCATCATGGTACTTAACCGTAACTGCCACTTTGACTCCTTTGTTTCCAATATAATTTTACCATCACCACCTCTTTCATTAACAAAAACTTTATCTATTATAAAAAATATAAATTTCTTAAAATCGACACATTTGGTGGTATGCATGAACAAGGCATTATGTACATCTTTGTTTTTTATTGCCCTCAGATGTTCACCAGTTCTGTCCCTCAGTCTCCATGTCATTTTTCCCACGTAAAACCCAGGACAGGAAAGGCAAGTAGCCACATATACCACCATTGATGAATTGCAATTACATTTACCTGGACATTGAATGGACAATTCATGACTAACTATGGTCACTTAAGAACCATTGTTGATGTACCTACATGTTCTACAAGCCCCACATTTAGACATAAAAGATTTGTAAGTACGTTTATGTCCCTGCCTCTCCAAAATATTCCTTATGTTCTTCCCTTTACTGAACACTATCTGGGGCTTAGGTCCTAACCTGGACAACATATCTGTTTCAAAACATAATTCCCAACATTTATTGATAATATTCACTCTCTCTGGGGCAAATTCATTGTAACGAATAACAATAGCATTAGATTTGTCCTGAATCTTCTTGTTGACTTCTATTTCCTGTTCTAAATTTAAAATAGGGGCAAAGGAAGATGTTCTTTTGTCCAGGACCTCTTTTTTGATGTTAATTAAAACCTTCAAAGGGTACCCCCTGTCCAGGAATAACCCTATCAACTTGTAGATTTCATTTTTAAAAATTTCGTCTGCACTAGTCAGTCTTGAACTCCTAACCATCTCTCCCTTAACCACACTACACGTTTGGTATTGGGGATGGTTACTATTGTAATAAAGAAGGGTGTTAGAAAAAAATAGGTTTTCTATATATTGAACTTTCCAATGACCCTTCTTTCTTGGTCAAATGTATGTCCAAGTAATCAATTTCATCCTGTTCCCATTTACTTGTAAATCTCAAGAAATCTGTTGTTAATTACCTTACAAAATGATAATCTTGCAGCAAACTTCTCCTTGAAAGATCAATCTAATAAATTCTGGCACTTTCTTTGTTAAATTTCACATTATATTTCTATACCTACAAAATATTTTATAAATAGTATATTTAATAATTAAAAACATATTTTTTGCTAATGTCGACACTAAAATCTGGTTTGAAGCTTTAATTCCTTTTAGTATTACCAAATACTTTTGATAAAGTTCACAAGAGCACCCGAAGCTAAAAATGTTAGATGTGGGCAAAAATGTATTAAAGAACTCAAAGTGAAAGAAATTTGACAACTTATAAAAGATTTTGATTTTGATTCTCATGATTGGTTATTGTTTCAAAATGCAATAACCTAATCCCAAGATCTCTGTAGAACTCTTAGTAACTATTTTTTTAAAGAAATCCCTACATTGATAAACTAGTTATAGGAAATGATCTATAATAGATCTCAAATTGGAAATTTAAGTTCAAAATTATATAAAATTTTAATAAAATATAAGACAAAACCACAAGATAAATATTGGAATCAAATTACTATGGGTCATTTATCTTATTTGCCCTGTGAGAACAAATCTCAAATTTTATCTTCAGTTAAACTTACATCTTGGTCACAGTACTGGAGTATATTTATCTGAAAGTTCTTGCATACAGCATCCGTAACCCGAAATAAACAAGCTAAATTTAGTAAAACCAACAATATTTTTGTTGGAAATGCAAATAAAGTAAAACTGATTGGTTACACATATTTTAGAACTGTTCTCTGGTAAAGCAATTTTAGTGTGATTTAGATGATTTTTAAAAACTTTGTTTTCTGACTCCTTTTCATTATCAAAATATTTAATTTTATGTAATGTTAATGATAGTATTGCTTTGAATAAAGATAACTTATTTTACTTACAGTTTCAAGGAAAAGTATAACCAGAAAATGGATATCCACTGAGGCACTACTTTTTGAAAACTTTTTGTCCTTTCTAAAGGAAACAGCTCACAAGGAAACCAAAGTTAACAAACTCGGGATTTTTCCTAAACCTTTCATTAACAACCCTTGAAAGAAAGTGATATCTCTTATTGATATTCTTCAGCTGGATCATGACTCTCCATAATGGGAATTAGAAGCTGTTTATTTTCTTCATTTATTCATCTAGGAATGTAAAGCTTTAATTTGTTTTCTTTTTTCAGGCCTTTGTATATATTTTAAATAGTTTATTTTGGTTAATGATTATTGCTAGTTTATTATAATGCATTATTTCATTACCATGAAACTCTCCAATCAGCTAGACTACATCCAAATTGTCACAGCCAACAAACTACTATTTCAACACACCAACTGCCCAGCTCTATCCAATATCCTCCTACCATATAGCCCTCCCAGACCCCTTAGATCCACTCATCAAAACCTTATTTCCATCTTCAAACCTAAATGTCCTGCTGGTCAGCTCTTACTCTCTTTCACTCTAGCCAAAAAATGGAATGCCCTGCCCTCTACCTTGAGAGCTTGTGAAAACCTAAACAACTTCAAAAGACTTCTTCACTCTTACCTACTTCTTCATAGAAAATGTAACTGCACTCTTCACCCCTTACCTCCTAGCATCCCCTCTTCCTACTCTCCAGGCTAATCCTTTCCTTTCCCTTTCTAACCTTTCTTATAGTCCTTCACTATTTAGCAGTAACCTATCCCCCTCCCACCTCATATTCTATGCCTCTCATCCTCTCCTACAAACTCTCACTTTAATATCTTACCAAATAAGTAATCAACACCTTCTCATTCAACAACTCTACCTGCTGCTCTATGGTAAAACTCCTTAATGACTGCAATTACTCATATTTCTCTTCATTATGCTATGTAACTATGTAATTGCTGCTTTTTGTCTTGTAATGTAACTTGCTTCAAGGATCCTTTCCCCCCAGGGATCCCCATTTCCCCATACTGTAATGAAATGGAAATTTTTGCTATAGTTGTCAATATCTTTAGGTAACTTTTTAATGTTTGTATTTCTATATGCTATGTAACTTGTGTTTTGAGGAGCTTTTCTCCCTGCGCCTCCACTAAAAATGGGCTCTTGAGCCCAGTGGACCTCCTCGGTAAACAAACTGGAAATAAATAAATCATTAATAAAAAGTAAAAAAAAAACGAGTGAAAAAAAAGAACTCATGTATTACTGTCAATAGTTTACTATACAAGAGTATTTAACAATTGAGATACATAAGCCTACCTGGAAGCTCCTCTTGTGACATACTTGTTCTCCCTGAAACAGTACCAGCAATGTGAATGATATGCTGTTCTGCATTTTCTAGGGAGCTGTTTGGATCCCTGACAGTGGACAGGAACTCTTCATTTGCTGTTAGTGGTGGCTCTGTAACAGCCCCCCCAGTACCCATCCAATCTTGGGCAACTGCAGCTGCTTTTCTCCATGCAGTTGAAACTATGTCAGTGGACCTATGGTGCACCTGATGATATGTCTTGCTGTGGCTGCCTACTGCATTCACATCAGCAACTACCTGCTGCCAAATTTACATTCTGCATGACATATCTCTACATCCCCTTTCAAGCAGATTCAAAGGATTAGTGAAGGGGAGGTTTCAGAGATTGGTATGCCTGGGTGCCATAGTCCTAGGTGACCTAAAACACAACAGAAGAATAATGCACACAAGTATCACATAACTAAAAATCCTGTTTCCAGATAACACATAAAGGGTAGCATTTCACTATTAACCCCTGGAGAAACATAAAACAGTCAAGATATTGAAATATAAAAAGGACTTGTTTGATTGTAACATATTACAATCACACACAGAGCAAGGTTAGATCCAAAACAAGGAGAGTAACAATAGCAAAATATTTTGTTTGAGCCAAAACAGAAATGCAACTTTGCTCCCCCATTCCCAAAAGAATAGGCAACTGACACATTTTGCTAACAAACCATCAGTGAAATCCTAAAAGTGCTATGAAATGAACCTTCCCTCAATCATGTGTACAGATTTAACAGAGAACATTACATTTTAAGCTATTGCCAGTCATGTCCACCTGTGGTCAGCAGTCCCCTAGAGGTGTGTATGGTTCATCCTAGAAGGCTAACACCCCTGTGTCATTGACAATGTAGGACATTTACATTTCATGGAACTAACAATAGAAGAGTGTATACAGAAAAACTGTTGTAATATTAGCAATTGTGATGACAGTTAATAAGGCTAGGCATCTCAGAAAGTGAAATGCCCTGACAAACATGGCCATGCCATCTGTACACTTCTAAGAAATGCATACAAATAAAAGTAGCATTTGCTAATTCATATACATCTCTCTCTCTATATATATATATATATATATATATATATATATATATATTAACATATTTTTCATAATGACATTTCAGCATATGCAATATATAGCTAAAAACTGCAAGCATAAGTTATCTAGGTCAGTAGTCTTCTATGCAGATATATCCCAAAGTAATAGCCTCTTCTGTGTTATCCACATTAACAAGTCTCCTCACTTTTAGGTTCCCTAGCTACATGGTTCCCTTTTTATGGAGTAGATTCATGGCTGTGAGCACAATGAAAATGGAAATGAGGTGTTACCTCATTAGAATTGCTGAATCCCAATTACTTGGCTCCATGTTTCAGATGTAAATGTAGTACAGGCACTCCCTCTGTGTTTGCTGCTAATGGACTGCAACTCTTAATGATTACTGGTAGGGAGAAGAAAATGCAATAGCAATTCAGACTTCCCTACCTCCAGTGGGTGTATCAGCCAGGTTAGACTTACAAAGTGTAGACATAATTGTATTGAGGTTTTAAATGTAAGTAAGCAGCACATAGTTTGTAGTTTCTGCTCAGTAACATCCAACCTCCAATTCATTTGTTGACAACTGTATATTATTGCTATTTAATATCCTCACACATTTTCAGGACAATAATACTGACTGCCTTATAGACTGCATGTATCAGATTAACTGCTCAGATAAGACAAGAATGAACAACAAACAAAGCAATAAGACAGAGCTGCATCTCTGCAAGCAATAGTCATAAATTGTTGTGTGATCACTCAGTATACTACATCTGAAATTAGTACATGTACTAACAACTGTCATATGCTTTATTAGTACTGTGGATAATGTTGAAGTTGGTTGTATATAGTATGATTTCAGTTCCCCGCTGCAAAGTTGTTTGTGTGGCAAAGAGGGATAAGAAACACTTACTGTGTTCTAAAGGATCATTGGAGTGAGAGTTCAAATCCAAACCTATGTAAAAACATTTCATGTACACCAAGAAAAAAATTGTAGTGTTTATTTCATAGATTACTTTTCTTCATTTCAACTAATTTTCCCTTTTTTATGCCAGTGTTTGTGCGGTGAGTGGCTTAGCACAAACAAGGGAAATGGAGAAACAGAATGAATAACACATTTAGCTGTGCTTATCTCATTTGAACAATGTCTATCAGTGAGAAAACCTGTGCTACTAGCCTACACAGGAAACAGACAGAACACGTGCAGACAGTGTGTAGACAGTGAAAATGTCAAAAAGGATACATTCTTGCATTTTTTGCTTTGTATCGCACAACACCGCTAAGTGATGTTGCACGGTAGTTAGTAAGGTTCCCAACACCTGCAGCCATCAAACACCTGCAGAGAGGATGTTGACAGTCAATAATTTTAAACAGTGACATTCTATTAATTCTGATAGGCATTGCATAAACATGCTAAGCAGTGTTGTGTAGCAGTTAACACACCAAACTTAAAAAGGAATAGGGAATTATGCAACTATCATTTAACTTTTCCTGTGGCAGCAGGTATAAGTGTAGGGCTGTAATCCAGATGGTCCAGGGTTCAAATTCTGGCATTACAACATATTTTACTGTTATGACAGTCCAATTTATAGCAATGAACAGAAAACTATACAAGTGCTATTTCAACATTCTTGTGACAGCAGGTGTAAGTGTAGGGCTGCCATACACATGGTCCTGGGTTCTAATACAGGGCATTCAAGACATTTTTACTATTGTTCTATTTCATATTATATTCAATGCCACTTATAACTCTTTAGATAGTGTAGCTTATATGAAATATATGTATGAGGGATAAGACAGCCTTACGTTTTCAGATGTATGACTGACACTATGCTGTCTACTATATTTCCAAAAGTATAATTCTGCTATATGGAATTGGATGGCCTTCACACTTAAATAAGACACATACACAAATGAATCTATATACAAGACCCTTGTCAGGTCACACAGATACACGGATAACACCTCTAACTGTCATCTGTATTTATGAATGATTCGAGACTATGTCTTAGCAGCACTTCTTCTGTGGCAAAGATGGAAAATCAGTGCTGTGAAAGAAAATGTTGTGTCACTTATGCATAGGTTTGAATCCCACACTTTAAAATTTGATTTTATGACTGCATAATGCCAAGACAAAAATGTGTCAGGTCATAGAATTTATGTTCTCAGTGCATGTCTGCAAAATTAACTCACCTAACAGTTACAGCAGCAGCAGACACCCTTCAAACAAATGTCAAGTGTCAGATTAACCTTCCAATTTAAAAAATTGATTTCCAACCTTCTTGGCACTGCTGCTCTCCACTTAACATTGTATATACATGGTTGGCATAATTTCTCAAGTTTGCACACCACCAGTAAATGCTATAACTGGAACTGGTAGGAAATCATCATTTCCATTGCTCTACTTTTGGTATTAGACATGTCTGACATTAGAGGGGATGATGCCCAGTTTATGGCACAGAGGTGGGGTATCCAGTAGTCCAGCATATGTATTGGACTCATGGTTAAACAGGGCAGCCAAAGTCTTCTGTAGGGGGACTATTCTGACTCCCAGTATAAGTCTGAGGCTTGGAGTAGATTGGCTAAGGCTGTATCCCATGCAACTGGCATCCCATACACTGGAGAATAGTGTAGGCACCATTTCAATGACCTACAAAGGTGTAAGAGGAGATATGGTCGACCAGTGGTTGACTGAGTTTCAAACTGGTGACATCCCACAGTTGTGTAAGTATGCTAATAAAGAGAATTTTTAATGCAAAGAAAGCTAAATATAGGCAAGACTGGTATGCATAATGCTCTTATGTTCTTTTCTTTCCATTTCTTTTCACAGCTAATGCCACACTTGTGTTGAATGGGCAGGCACATGCTGAACACCTGGAGAGACTGAGGGAATCATGTGGTATGTGTGCAGCACAACAGAAATATTATTTTAGCTTTAAAAGTTAATGATCGATTTTTGTATTCTATACAGTAGTAGCAAAGGGAGCATGCTTATCCTAACTGTAAAAGCAAGTATGCACGCATACATCTGTAGCACAAACTAACATTAGGAGTCAAATGTATGAATGTAGTCAGAGGTTGTGGGTTCAAATACCATGAGAAGCAACTATACAATACTGCATTTCCTTTATAATATTACGTAAACTCTATAAATGCCCTGTTGCTAAATGTGATCAGTATACTTGAACAAAGTGCATGTGCAATATATGAACATTGCAAAGATTACTTTGAGCAATCTGTAATTATAGTTTTTAGTTGATAGGATGTTTGCTTAAATATAATAGTTCAGATAAAACAGTTGCATAATTGTGATAGTGTATTTCTCTCACCACAATCTTATCTCTATTTTTATTTTCTATTATGTGTCATCAAAATGTCTCCATGTCATCCATCTGTAACAAATTACTAAATACTTCACAGCACAATGAAGTAGGCCAGCCCCAGTAGATCAGCCTACCCCAACCTGGCAGCATTGCTTCTGCTATCTCTGCACTACCTGTATTCTCAGTGCCCTGACAGCTGGTGCTGTGGTACCCTTGGAGAGTAGTGACAGAGGTGAGGATTTCATCACCAAACAGGAGATGCCAGTGTTGGTGCATAGGGTTGTGTACCACACCATTGCTGTACACCTATGCTGGATGGAGAGGCTGATCTCCTTCATGGTCCATAGGAGAAGACATCGAGTACTCCAGCAGCCACCAGAGTAAGGGGACAGTGATTACAGTCATGTGGGTGAGGTCTAGATTCTCACTGTCTCCATGTTTCATGGGCATGAGCTTGTGTTATTCCCTCTCTCACCACAATCATGGTGTCCCCCAGCCTTTTGTGTCACATCCCTGTGTCTTGTCTTGTTTTTCTTGTTTGTTTGTATTTGTTTCCTCACCTACCCAACTTTACCTAACCCAGAAATACCAATGTCCCTTACTGAGCATTCCTGTCTTACTGAATTTAAAAAAATGGGCACCTGTCCAACAAAAAAGAATATCGTCCTATACATAGCTCTCCATTTTGTACATGTGTCTCTTGACACACTGGATTCGATCCACTTGGTTATACAACATGATTTCATTGCTTTCACCCCTTTTTGTGGCAGTCACAGTCCAAACTTAGCTACTATTCTGTACATATTTTCAGTTTACACTGTTAAAGAAATAGATAGATATGGTTCTTTCCTACCTCCCTACTGCACATTCCTGTAATTCTTTCCCATTGTGCTTCCCTCTGCTGGATCCCCATTTCACCACTTTCCTATCTACCCCATTTTAACATCTATAAGCCAGTCAAAAAATAGAATCACACACAACACACTTAAATACCAAGAAAACCAATGGAGCTCTTCACTTTTTGACCTTTATGTTTGAAAAACGTTTGGCATCATGCAACAATGCCAAGTGACAATAAAAGGCTCTTCTGTGGAGAGGTTACCTCTGCACAATGCCACTTAAACACACTCTGCTACATCCAAATACAGTAACACATGGTGAAGGTAAAGTAAAATTTCATTATGTTGTCAATACTTATTTAAAAATATTACATACACATGGATTTGAAAGCTATATCATCTGGGCTGAAAAAGGAGTGTGTCAATGTATTTATACCTGCTGCCACAGAGTCAGCTAAGCAGCAGGTGTGTTTCATACATGTAATACTAACTCTCATAATCTTAGCACTGAGCGTTACATTTTTGCACTGCTTAACTATGCACAAACAGGGAAAGCAGTAAAAATGTGTATCTTATATGCGCAAACATTTTACCAGCCATTGCACAAACCTGCTGCTTGCTGTTGCTCTATGCAAAGTAAATAATAGAATGTATTAGTTTAGTTTACTGTCCATTTAGTCTTCATGCCAGGAAACTACATGTGGAAACAAAATGAAGGCCCTATCTGTTGCTCGTCTGCTCAGGATAAAACAGATGAACATTTATGGCTTCAGTTCAAGCAGCTTTATTACACACAAACACATCTTTATAACATAACCTTGAATAAACTTTTAAACAGACTGACTGCCACACTCATAAATGTTAACACTCTGGCTGTTCTCTCAAAATGGCACTGCTGCCTACATGTACTCAGTATTTATATGCACATGCTACATCTGGAAATTCTTCTTAAAGGTACATACACATGCTCTGCTCTACATCCTCCCCCTTTGAGAAATAGTCCATATACAAAATGACAGTATTCAATGACATGCAAATTACAGAAATGATCTTTTGACATGCAATTATACAAAACATATTCTTTGACATGCAATTATACAAAATCAGACACATATAAAACAATTATGTCCAGGTTGCTGTGCATTTTACACTAGATCTAGAAATATGACCTGACAGTGTAACATAAAAGTCAGAATTGGATCTAGCAATGGAGACTGTCTTCAAGGAATGTTCAACTTTGGGGACATCTGGGATATTATCATGAATGGGAATGGATACTGTGATATGTTCTTTCGTATGAACATTGTCTGGATTGCTCTGAGATCTGGAGTCTGTATCACAGGTATGATGATGCAATATAATTTCTGATACAGGAAGAAGATGTCTGTGGTTTTTCCTGTACTCTATACCCTCAGATTCCACTAAGTAGGATCTTTTCTTGGTACATATACCTCTCACTTGACCAGTCTGATTAAAGCCTTTCACCATTTGCATCCTCACTGTCTCTTCTTCTTTTAAAGGACAAATAAACCTGCTTGTTTTATTATAGCTGGACTTCTGAGAAGAACACTTCTTAAAATGTTGTGCTTTCATTGCTCTGTTGTTTTTAGCATTAGGCACTAACAAACTGGAACTGATAGGCAAGGTGGTTCTGGTTTGCCTAGATAGAAGTCTCTGAGCAGGCAAACCTAATAGATTGTCACAGGGTATATTTCTGAGACTAAGTAAATTCAAGAAGATATCAGTATTGTCACACATCGACCTCTCCAATAATTGCTTTGCACTCTGTACTGCAAGTTCAGCAAGGCCGTTTGATTGAGAACATTCAGGACTACTAGTAACATGGATAAAGTCCACTCTTTAGCAAATCTCTAAAACAATTGACTGGTAAACTGAGAACCATTGTCAGATATATCTATGTGTGGATTACCATGGACTGAAAAATGACATTTCATCTTAGTAATAACAGCACTGGATGTTAGGTTAGGTAGCAAATCGATCTCAAACCAGTTTGAATAAGAGTCTACCAACACTAAGTAATAGATGTTAACTGTTCCACTCAAATATGTCAATTGCTACTGTTGACCAAGGTAGTTCAGGAATTTGGCTTAGCTGAAGTGGCTATTTTTGCAAATGTGGCTTAGTACTGAACAAGAAAAAAGCACTTTATCAATGTCTTTTGCTAGAGAAGGCCAAAATACTAGTCCTCTTGCCCTTCTTTTGATAGAAGTGCAACCTAGGTGGCTACAATGTAAAATCTGAATGTATTCACATTGTAAGAAAGTAGGAACAACAATTTTTGGACCTTTGAAAATGATACCATCTTCCATCAGCATCTCATCTCTGTATGGAAAGTAAGGTTGTATTTCTGGCAGTACACAGGATTGCTTTGACAGCCATCCTACATTGATGAAGTGGTTGAGCTTTCGCAAAATTCTATCAGTCTTTGTATGATCTCTCAGCTCACCAAGTCTTGTGGTAGACAAATTGCTCATTTCCATGACATCAAAGTTAAAATTCTCTCCATCAAACTGTTCCGTGGTATTTCTGGATGATCTGGATAAGGTATCAGCCAGATCAGCACGTTTACCCTTTATATAGACCAAATTGAAATTGTACTTTTGCAATTTGAGCATCATTCTTTGTATTCTTGCTGGAGCAAAATGCATAGGCTTCTTTAAAATAGTGACTAGAGGCTGATGGTCAGAGTCTATCTGGATAGCTCGGCCATAAATATAATCATAGAACTTTGAACATGTAAACACAATTGCCAAAAGTTCCTTCTCAATTTGAGCATACTGCATGTCAGTTTGGGTAAGAGTTCTAGATGCACAGGCAACATATTTACCCTCTTGGAGAATAACTGCACAAAGACCAAACTTTGAAGCATCACAGGAAAGAACTACTGGTTTGTGGAAATCATAGTATCTTAATGTAGGCAGGTTAGCAATTTGCTGTTTGAGGTTATCAAATGCTATCTGATGTTCTAACCATGACCATGCAACATTTTTGCATGTCAGCTCTCTCAAGGGTGCTGTTAACTCACTAAAGTCAGTGATAAATTTGCCCAAATAGTTAACCATGCCAAGAAAATGATGTAAGGCTTGGACATTGTCTGGAGCTGGCATCTCAAGAATGGCTGATTGCTTGGAAAGATCTGGTCATAAGCCTGTACTGGTAAATAAATTACCTACATAACTTCTGGTAGTCTGAATTTGCATTTCAGAGGATTGAGCTTTAAGTTCACTTCACGTGCTCTGTCCAAAACCTTCCTGAGGTTTCTGTCATACTCTCCTTCACCATTACCTCCGATCAGTAAATCATCAACTATTACTGCACACGAGTAGCCTGAATAAATTTGCTCCATTGCACACTGAAAGACTTCACTGCAGGATTTATTCCAAAAGGTATCCTGAGGAATCTAATGGGGTACTAAATGTAGTCAGTAGAGAAGATTTGCGATCAAGCATCACTTGACAAAATGAACTCTGAATTTAAGACAGAAAAAACAGTGGCATTTGGCATGAGGGTTTCAATCTCCTTGACTGTACACATAGGATGATGAGGTCTTTTTAATGTCTTGTTCAAGTCTCTCGGGTCAATGCATATTCTGATTTCATCTGAATTTTTCTTATGAGCAGCTACCATGGAAGATACCCACTCAGTTGGTTCTATGTGACTGGACAAATCACAGCTTGTTGCACCATTTTGTCTAACCAGACGTTGACCTTGTCCTGCATAGTTATTAGACATCTTCTTGCTGGTCTGACCACTGGACTGACCTCTAGGTCTACTTTCATGGAGTACTCAACTGGAAGTTTACCTAGCTTGTCGTTGAACACATCAGCATACTCTGAGAAAATAGCATCAGCTGGAACTGGGATATGTGCTTATATGATGTACTTCTTTGGTAAAAGAAAGCAGTTTCATTCTTAAACTGTCTCTGAGACCTAATAATGACTGTATGGGTCTTCTGACTACATATAATTGCAAGCTGTAATTGTTCCCAGCCTCTCATCACCTCCATAAGCAACAAGCTTTGCGCAATTGGCCAACTTAAGTTGCTCACCAGCCCTCACTTTAGCAAATGTTTCTGCTGACATTGCATTACACTTTGAACCAGTGTCTACTTTGAGCTCTGTGGGTTTACCATTGATCAGGGCAGTACAAAATACTTCATTCTTTGCCAACAAATCTACTGCATTAACATTTTCACCGACCACTGATACACCATCTACATAGAAAGTAGGGTTGCAGCCCTCTATATGATCAACTTGCTTTTTGAGTGACCTTTCTTAATAACTGAATGAGACTTGCTTGATTTACAAAACTTTTGAAAATGGTTCCATTTTTTATACTTGTGGCATTCCTGACCAAATGCTAAGCACTTCTTTCTTTTAGACTCATGGTTGGCACCACAATTACTGCAGTTAGCAATAAGACTCAAATTGGGTTTTGCTGACTCACTCTTATACTGCACTGAGCATGCCCTTTTTACTCAGCTAGTCTTGGAACTTGCTAGAAAGCTATGGGTTTTCCCTGCCACACCCACAGGGGTTGCTGCTGCCATGTGCTTAGGCCTATATCTGCTTGCCATGTGTTGCATGCTGTCTATGTTTGTTCTAGAGGCTGCTGAAATCATGTTCTTATCACTTGTATGCATACTTGTGTGCCTTTCCGTGAGCTCATGGATTTGACAAATTTCTATGGCTTTGCTTAACTTTAAATCACTGTCAGGAAGCAAAATCTTTCTCACTGCAGCACTATTAACACCATGCATGCCTGTCCTTTATTAACTTCTCTTTCAAGTCTCCAAATCTGCATGTTTTGGTTTTATTTCTCAAGTCAGTGATATAAGCTGCAAAAGTTTTACCTGGCTTTTGGTGTATTGTAACAAATATGTGCCTCTCTAATGTAACATTTATCTGGAGGTTGCACATTTTTCTAAATGTATGTTTTAAGCACTCAGGGTCCTCCCTGGGTTCAGGTGGTACCACAATATGATGGTTTTCCCCCCTCTCCTGCATATATTTCTGGTGCATACACAAATGAATGCTCCCTTTCAACAGCTTCTGACCCAGCTAATTTAAGCAAAATGAATGCCCTTATACATGCATCTTTGTCAGAAAAAGCTGCCTGTATGAAAATATCATATTCCTGCTTGAATACTCTCTAGTTCTCTGCTATATTATGATCAAACACAAGTGGACCTGGTCTGCAAAATGACTCTGCCATTTCAACACACAATAGTGAAGGTGCCTGAAATTATGTGCGAACATGCACACACACACACACACACACATATATATATATATATATATATATATATATATATATATATATATGCCAGAACTTTATGCCAGCATTTGTAATTACGTCCAGTAGCACAACAAACACTTTGAAATAACTGCACTTTGCCAACTAAATCTCCATAGCTCAAGAACACTTTGAAACCACTGTACTTTATGAAACCACTCCTTATCAGTGTAAGAAATACTTTGAAATGACTGTACTTTGCAAATAAACTGTACACAGCAGAAAAAAGCTCAGAGAATGAAACACTTCAAGATGAATGCACTTTGCAAATAAACTGTATACAGCACACAAACCTTTCAAAATGTCTGTACTTTGCAAAGTAACTCTGTACAGTGTAAGAAATACTCTGAAATGGTGGCGCTGTGAATAAATGCACACAGCACAAGAAATATTTCGAAATGGTTGTGCTTTGACTGCACTTTGAAATATAACTGCGCACAGCAAACTCTGAACTAATTGCACCGTAATAAGGCACACACTGCAAACACTTTGCACACTCTGAGATACTTTAAACAACTCTAGCTATGCTTTGAATGGTCACTGAGAAATAGTTATTTTTACCCAAAAATGGTCTTTACTAAAAAAATGCAGTCACCTTGCTCTTTAAGCTTAATTTGCCCTTTTGTTGTACTCCTTATGCCCTTTTAATCTCTTATCATGCTCATTATACTTTTCTTGTGCCCATTTTACTTTAACCATGCTCGTTATGTAAACCAAAGGCAATTCTGAGCCCCATATGAATAGTTTTGCTAGTTCTATCAAATATCATGGTTTCAAACATTTTGTTTAATTAATCGTGTGGTTTGTGCCTTTCGTTTGCTTAATAATATGTTTTTGTGCTACTCATTTGATTAATAATGAATTTTGTGCCTTATAAATGTGCCATTTCATTTTCTTTGCCAAATAAATAATTTCTGAGTTTTCTTTACCTTTAGATAATTTCTGGCCAATTTCTGCTTGTCTTAGTTCCATTTCATTCGACCTGCTTAGTCTGCCTCCACCTTAAATTCTGCACCTCATGGCTCAAAGAAGTTGTTCTTCTAATCCCGATTCTGACACCATGTTACTCTTCTGGTCAGGATAAAACAGATGAACATTCATGAGTTCAGTTTAAGCAGCTTTATTATACACAAAAACATCAGAAATAAGGCTTTGTAACATAAACTAAAATAAACTTTAAACAGACTGACTGCCACACTTATACATGTTAACACTCTGGATGTTCTCTCAAAATGGCACTACTGCCTGCACATGCTCTTACACATGCACATATTTATATGCACATGCTACATCTGGAAATGCTTCTTAAAGGTATATACACATGCTCTGATCTACACTATCTAAGAATACATTGCACATGTACAATGCAGCCATGTGTTACCTCCCACTATGCACTGCAACCATAGTTTATCGGTACTTGTTGACCAATATATCAACTACAGGACATAAACTGATAACAAATGTGTGATATACCATGCACATCTTCAGAATGACAATACACATTCATATTTTCAAATATTTGTTATAATGTGGACACTTGTTTGCATATGGTTTGTAAAGCTGTCTCTTAAACTATACCTGCACATTAGAACACAGTCACCATATACTACTCATTTCAAACTCATCAATCTGGTAACATGCAGAACTTGAACTATCTTGACACTTCCACAAGCCTACACATCCATTTCATGCATGCCTCCCAAAATCTTCTCTCCAACATCCAGTGCTGATCTAATTCACTATAAGTTGGCCTGCAGCCTTGCATCCTTGTAAAAGTCAAACTTGTGGTATGGCACTTGTGTAAAGTCCTGAGTTCTATAGTCAGTGTACTTAGGGAGTGGTTCTTTTCTCACTGCAATCAACTGGGAGGTGTGTTTGTGGTGTGTGTGTGCATGTGTGTGTGTGTGTGTGTGTGTGTGTGTGTGTGTGTGTGTCTGTCTGTCTGTCTAGCCAGAAGAGCAAAAGTGTGTATCTGTAGTTACCACTACAATTCCATGGTTTGGCAGTATTTTGTCACTTGCACAAGCCTACACACCCATTTCAAGCAGGCCTCCCAACATCTTCTTCCCAACATCCGATAATGATGTCATCCACTATAACTTGGCCTGCAGCCTTGTAAAAGTCATACCTGTGTTGTGGTGCCTGTGACACCCATGCCCTGGCCCAGCAATTAAGGAGCCTCGATCCTCATCTTTTTACACTTTCCTGGTGTTCCCAGGCTGACAGAAACTGCATTGGCATTCTTTTACACTTAGAGCAATAAAGGACATTCCACATGTACATTCTGGTCATTAACTTTAGCCCTAAAACAATAGGCAGGAAGCCCTCATCTAGCCCGACCAGAGCCGACTTTAGATCAAAGGGTCACAACATGCTTTTACTGGGTCAGTAGAGAGCACTGTTGCCACATTTTTGTAACAGCATTTTTTCCAAAAGACAACAAGCCTGTGATTCATATTCATATTTACAAATGATAGAATTATGTATAAAATTATATCTGGCTACCATCTCTACCAGTCTTTACACCCCCCCCCCATCGAGAACTCAAGCTAGTTTTTCAAGTGACTCTTTTTCGTTTTCAGTTTCTAGCTATAGACCAGGTAGGATGTGACATTAGAGGTGGCCCAACTTCTATCCAATTAGAGAGTCGAGAACTAGAGTGGCAGCTTCTCTTGAATGCTTTTTGTGTCCCAGGTTTGAACGACAATTGTAATATTTCTTGTCTGTTGAAACTGAGGAGTGTTTTAAGATAACTAATTACTTTTAAAAATGTTTTTGAAAACCAGTATAAAAGTTTTTATTAGTCTCTTATTGACATATTGTCTAGCTTAGTCATACACTGACTAATCAACAGAGACTTTGTGTTTCAATACTAGTATTTTGCGTACTTTACGTACTTGAGTATAGATTATTATGTGAATAGTCAAAAGTATGTTTTACAATTTATTAATTTAGAATTGTATGTACCTGCTACGTTCGATTTTATTGAATGATGTATTTGAGTCTCCTGCTTTGTTTGTTCAGGTGCTCGCAATTGCTTGTACCTTTAATTTTATGTGAATTTCTGATTGGTCAATAGCACTGAACTGCCTCTGGGCCGAACTTTTTAAAAATTTTAAAAGTTTTTAGTGACATTTTTTTACACATTCTTTCTGAAGAAGTTTCCCATTTTGGTGAGACGAAAACGTGTCTTGTGATAATAAACTTGTGATACATTAATTTGTATTACCACTTATTACTGTGTGGCTTTATCTACTTTTGGACTGCTTGGCTCCTTTCGTCTATCTGTTTGAGTTTACGGAGTTTTGGTTTCGTCGTTCATGACTCTTGAGAAACGCCGCTTGAGAGGGTTAGGTCTATCTGAATGTACCTACGCCATTCCCTGTCTTGAGAGCCCATCGGCATTGGCATTGCTACTTCCACTGTGGTGCTGCACTGACATATATGCTTGCAACCCTAGGCTCCATCTTAGCAACTTGGCATTTTGCTGGCTGGCTCTGTTTAACCATATTAGGGGGTTGTGATCTGTCATAACAGTGAATTTCATTCATACAGATCAGGCTGAAGTTTCTGCAATCCCCACATTATGGCTAGACATTCCTTTTCTGCAGCTGCATAGCATTCATCCCTGGGTTGGAGCCTAAGACTGAGGTAAACTACTGGGTGCTCTTCCCCCTTTGAAGAAATCTGGCAAAGTACAGACCCCACCCCATGGTTTGAAGCATCCACCTGCACAACAAATTATTTGCTGTAATCTGGACTGGCTAAAACAGGGGGTCCTCTCAAAGCTTCTTTAAGATTCTTGAATGCCTGCTCACATGTTGGGGCCCACACTATCTTATCTGGCCTGTTCTTCCTTGTCAGGTCTGTGATGGGAGCAGCTATGGTACTATAACTGGAGACGAACTTTCTGTAGTACCCTGCTGTCCCTAAAAATGCCCTCACCTGCTTTTTAGTAACAGGTGCAGGCCATGCCTGAATGGCTTCCACTTTGGCAGGTTCTGGCCTTATCTCCCCACTCCCCACTCTATTCCCTAGGTAGGAGACCTCCGCCATACCCACCTGACATTTGCTCGGCTTAATGGTCAACCCTGCCCTTTGTAGTTTGCCCAGCACCTCTTTGACATGCTGAAGGTGCTCTGGCCAGGAATGGCTGTAGATGGCAATATCATCTAGGTAAGCAAGGGCAAACCCTCTGTCTCCTACTACAATATGATCTGTCAGCCTCTGGAAAGTCACTGGGGCATTCTTCATCCCAAAGGGCATCTTTGTGAACTCATACAATCCAAAAGGAGTCACAAAGGCTGACTTCTGTCTAGGACTGGGAGTCAAGGGCACCGGCCAGTAACCCTTGGTAAGATAAATGGTTGTAATAAGCTTTGCCCCACCCAGCTGCTCTAGGGCCTCATCTGCCCTAGGCATGGGGTAAGCATCCGACTCTGTGTGACTATTTAATTTCCTGTAGTCCACACAGAACCTGGTGCTGCCATCCTTCTTTGGCACCAGCACTACTGGGAAGGCCCAGGGATTGTTGGACTCTTGAATCACCCCCACTTTCAACATCTCCTGTACCTCCTCCCTCATGGTCTATCTCACTCTCTTAGGCACACTATAAGGGGCCTGCCTAATAGGCCTTTGGGTCCTGTATCTAGCTGGTGCTGCACCAGATGGGTGCACCCTGGTTTCCCAGTGAACATGTCCCCAGATTCCTGCAACACTGCTCGGATTTATCGAACCTGGGTAGGAGATAGCTGCTGGGATGTTGCTACCGCTTCCACTGAGGTGTCAGCCCGAGCCTCACTGAGGAGATCAGTCCCCAGATCTCCCTCAGACTCCTCCTGCAATCCACTGCAAATGCTCAGCACAAAGGCCTCCCTATCATGGTAAGATTTCATCATGTTAACATGGTACAATTTGTGCCCCTCCCATCTGCCTAGCAGTTCCACCATGTAGTTAACATCACTTACCTTTCTCACCACCTTGTAGGGACCCTCTCAAGCTGCTTTGTTATGTCTGACAGGAATGAGAACCATTACCTGCTGCCCCACAGCATACTCTCGAGCTCAAGCATTCCTGTCATACCACATCTTTTTCTGTTGTTGGGCTTCTGCCAGGTTCTTCTGGGCCAAGCCCATGAATTCCCTGAGCCTTGTCCTGAGGTTTAGGATGTATGCCACAACAGACTCCTTGTGAGACTTGCACTCACCTTCCCACTCATCATCGAATTAAATCTAGAGGTCTCCTCACCCTATGCCCATACAGCAACTCAAAGGGTGAAAAACCTGTGGATTCTTGGGGAACGTCTCTGTAAGCAAACAACAGATGAGGCAAATATTTGTCTCACTCCCTCTTAAACTGATCTGCAAATGCCAGTAGCATGGACTTGATGATAGAGTTTAACCTCTAAACAAGACCATTAGTCTGGGGGATGGTAGGGGGTGGTCTTCATGTGCTTCACCCCACAGGACTTCCACAGACAAGCCAGCAGGTCTGACATGAAATTGGCACCTCTGTCAGTCAGTATTTCTTTTGGGAAACCTACCCTGCTGAAAATCTCTAACAAAGCATTTGCACCTTTGCTGCCTCAGTGGGGGACAAAGCCACTGCCTCAGGGTATCGTGTAGCATAATCCACTACCACTAGGATATACTTTTGCCCCTGTGGAACTTGGGGTACTCAGAGGACCCACAATATCCATAGATACCCTCTGAAATGGCTCCTCAATCACAGTCAAAGGCATCAAAGTAGCTCGCACCTTGTCTCCAGCCTTGCTTACCTTTTGGCACTGCTCACAGGTCCTGCAGTACCCTGTTACATCTCTGGAAATTCCAGGCCAATAGATGTTCTCCATAATATGCCTCTTTGTACATTTTATGCCCATATGACCTACAAAAGGAATATCATGGGATATGGCTAGAAGTGCCAGATGGTAGGCTCTAGGCACTACCAACTGCTATACTCTCTCACCTTCTAGCCCTACCTGAGGGGTCCACTCTCTGTATAGTAACCCTTTGTCCAAGTATACATATTCTCCCTTTCCTTGAGAATCAGGTGCCTCCCTAGCTACCTGCCTCAGGCCTTGGAATGTAGGGTCTGAGAGCTGAGCCTGTCTCAACTCTCTCCTTGTAACCCTTCCCAGCTCCCCTTCCACAGGAAGTCTGGCATCCTCTGACAGTGGTGTCTCACTGTCAGCCTGGGTACTACTACTCACCTCTACCTTTGCTCTGTTCACTCTGTCCAAAGGACCATCAGTACCCACAAGCAGCTGTGGCTCACCTTCAGGCCACTGCTACAGGGTGTCTCTCTCCCTGAAGTAACCACCTCAGCAGTCCTGGCTGCAAGTATGCAGTCTGTCTGGGTCACCCCAGGCACCCAGACCCACATGCTTGTCTCCGAGCCTCACCACGTGTAACTGCATAAGCACATGGTACTGCCTCATCCAAATCCTTCCCTCTCAGGACATCTGCAGGGTGGTAGTTTAGTACCCCTGTTGTCTCAAGACAACCTACTATTGGCATTTTGTCTTTCCCACTTACTGGCTCGCTCACCTTTTGTTCCCCACCTTGCCTCTGTGGACACCTGTATGCTACATGGCCCCACTGGTTGCATTCAAAACATTTAATCCTAGCTCCTGGACATGTACCTGGACAAGTGGCTTCCCCTGCTACTGGCAGATTCTGTTGTGGCAGTCTGTGCTGCCCCCCATGGGTTCCTTTAGACCCATGAGCAGTACTGGGAGTCCCCTTCCTGTGCAGGGCTGCCCTGCTTGCCAGGTATATGTCTCCCTTCTTCCCCAACTCATCTGAAGTAGCACATTGTCTATTAGCTAACCAGATCTTCATGGCCTCAGGCAAAGTGCTGAGGGCTTGTTCCTCACCAAAACGTCTGCCAGCCCTTCAAAGTGGTGACCTGACATCCACTCACCCACCTGTGGAAATACATGCTCAGTTCAGCAACATATTCACACACACTTTCATCTGCCTTGCGTCTATGCTCATGAAACTTTTTCCTATACGTTTCAGGTGTTAGCTTAAACAGTTCTAAAAGACATTTCTTAACAGCAGTATAATTAAAACATGCAATGTCAGACATTTTGGCCAGAACAGTTGCAGCTTTACCATGGAGTAAGGGGGTCAGAAACTGTACCCAGAGCCCTTGGTCAACTTCATACTGTTTACATACCCTCTCAAACATATGAATGAAACTATCAAAATTATCCTCCTCTTTAAACTGCAGAAGAAATTTACTGACCTTTTGTGCTTCTGGGGTCCAGTTACTCCCTTCCTCATTACCTCCATGACTCTGACAAAGAGTCAGCATCTCCTTCTCATGCTGCCTCTGCCTCTCTTGTTCCTCAGCTTGCAGACATAACAGTTTCTCATTTTCCTCAGCCTGCAAATGTTGCAGTCTCTCATTTGCTTCTAATTTCACATGTCTGGCCTCCTGCTGAAGTCTCGTTAGCTCCAGCTGGATTTTTAAGTCCACTGCAGAAAGGTTGAGCTGTCCATTTTCTGAGAGAATTATATCTCCACTGCCAGTCTGATTATCCTCCTGATTGCTGTTTTCTGATGCAACTGTAACCAAGGCTGCAATCAGGTCTGCCTTAGGTTTCCATGCACCAGTCCCCTACCCTGGCACATCTCCACCAGCTGGCTCCTTGTCAGCTTTCCATACTCCTCTGCTGACATGCTGTCTCCTCACCCTGACTAACTAAGCTAAAAAAAGAATTAAAACAATTGTGATCTGAAATCTGAGTATTCACTGCATGGCTGTTTGAGAGTACAAAACAACTTCAAAGCTCACTGTACACAAGCTACAGGATTCACTCTACCCACACCACTACAAGCCAATTAGTATTTGCCAACTAATTAATATGTGATGTGGATATTCCACCACTGCCAAACAATTAATATGTGAGGATATCCCAACCACTGCCACCAATTAATATGTGAGGATATCCCAACCACTGCCACCAATTAATATGTGATGCCCGTGCCCTGGCCCATAACTCAAGGAGCCTCAATCCTCACCACTAACAGCAGAGAGGCTCTCTCATATGAGAGGAAAAGATAACAAATACACACAGTAAAGTGCAATTTCCCGTAAGAGCACACAGAGATCATAGTCAGTCCAGGGCTGGTCGCTCCCTTGCTCCTCATGTCCCCAATAAGACTCCCCACTGGAATAGCTATAGGGTCCAGACCTCAGCCAGCTGGGCAAGCTAAAATCTCCAGCACCCTCTCTGTCCAACCAGTGCTTTGTGTCCCTGCCCACATAGCTGAAACACACACACTTTGAGATAAGCATTTACACAACCACACAGACACTTCTGGGGAAGGCTGGCACAGGTTCTCCAGCTGTGCCCCTTTTTACCCAGACTATACAGTAGTACCAGCTGCCACCACCCACTAATAATTATCAGCTACCCAAAGGCCCTTAAAAGGGTGTCCAATTATTACTGTGCAATATTATTATCCAATTGGTAGATGTGACTAAACAGTCTCAAGGCTTATTAGAGTGACTTGGACAGTAAACTCTATAAATATGCAATGTACTCTAGAGCTTAACTTATCTCTGCACAAACCAGCCACAGTTCAAATGTTTTAAAATATTTAATAATAAATAATTAATACCACAAGGCAATACTTTCTACTACATACACAGACAGTGCTAGTCAAGAGTTCAGAGATCACACAGAAATTCTTAAAATAAATCAGTAGTACAGTTCTGACATCACAGAAAAACACTTAGTCTAAACTTTGTAATTCCTAGCTACTTCTAGGAGAAAACACAGTTCTAACATACTACTTATATAAAGAGAGCATAAGGCAGTGCTGTGTTGGATGTTCAAGACAAAAATGCTTAATGCCTTCTGATTTTCTCTGTCTAAATTGCTATTGCAGTTCTGATAAACATTACATCACCTTTTTACACTTTTCTGGTGTTCCCAGGCTGACAGAAACTGCATTTATATTATTTTACACTTAGAGCAATAAAGGACATTCCACAAGTAAATTCTGGTCATTAAATGTACCCTAGAGCAATAGGCAGGAAGCCTTCATCTAGCCCAGCTGGAGCTGACTTTAGATCAAAGGGTCACAACATGCTTTTACTGGGTCAGTAGAGAGCACTGTTGCCACATTTTTGCAACAGCATTTTTTTCCATTTAAGACAACAAGCCTGTGATTCACATTCTTATTTACAAATGATAGAATTATGTATAAAATTCTATCTGGCTCGGATGGCAGCCTTAACCCATCTCTACCAGTCTTCACAGTGCCTACGTAAAGTCCTGAATTCTCTAGTCTGTGTACTTAGGTATGAGTTCTGTTCTCACTGCAGTCAACTAGAAGGTGTGTGCATGTGTGTGTCTATTTAGCCATAAGAGCATAAGTGTGTATCTAACAGTTACCACTCCAATTCCATTGTTTGACAGTATTTTGACATTTTCACAAACCTACACATCCATTTTATGCAGATATCCCAACATATTTTCTCCAATATCCAGTGCTGATGTTATCCACTATAAGTTGTCCTGTAGCCTTGTAAAAGTCAGACTTGTGCCATGGGGCTTGGGTAAAGTAGTGACCTCACTAGTTAGTGTACATAGATAGGTAGGGGTTCTGTTCTCACTGCAGTCAACTGGTATGTGTGTGTGTGTGTGTGTGTGTGTGTGTGTGTGTGTGTGTGTGTGTGTGTGTGTGTGTGTGTGTGTGTGTGTGTGCGCACTTGCTTGACATTAGAGAGAGCATTTTACACCAGCATGTGGGACACTGCTTTACCATTTTCTCCTCACCAGACACTGCTGATGTCTTCACCTAAAAACTGTTGTCTGACACTCTCCAAGTCAGACTTGAGCTGTGGCACTTGCCTTAAATACAGAGGTCTCTAGTTGTTGTACTTTGGTTTTATGTTCCCACTGAAGTTAACTTGGGTGTGTGTTTGTGCCCTTGCTTGACATTATAGACAGTGCAGTCAACTTGTGTATGTGTGTGTTTGTGCACTTGCTTGACATTATAGACAGTGCTTTACAACCAAATATGAGACACTGCTATTATCATTGTCTCCTCACCAGACTTAGTTAATGTCATCAGCTATAGCTGATTTGTGGATGTGCAGTATTCTCATCAGGGTAGGGTCAGAGACTGGTCTGTAGGCCAGGCACATGTCACCTCATCCTATATGATATAGATTACAGTGACAGGGCTTTTAGTCTATCCATAGACATCATGGCATGGTTTGTAGGTCCTGTGTTTTCTTGGTAAGACAACCCTGTGGTCCCTCCAGCTGCTTCAGTTGTCTGTGGTGAGGTATATGCAAAAGGGAGTATTATAGTCTGTTAGTTTTCTGAAGAGGTTTGAGTACAGTATTGTTATATCATCCTCAGATCTGGCTGTGATGGCCTGACTTATGAGGTGCAGGATGTAGCCTTTCCATACCACTGTGGACACTTGGTCAAAGTTCAGATTGCTATCTATGTGTGTTCCAAGGTCTTGCAGCACTGGGTTTCAGCATAGGGGAAGTGCTGTCAATGCTGTAATTAGCAAGGAATTCCACTTTGCAGAAGGCCAAAATAATGACACATTTTTGCATTTATGTGTAGACTGTGTGGTCAAACATTTGTCTGTGTTAACCCCTCATATAGTATGTTATCATCATTGGTGGACTCAATGATTGTTCCCAATATGCAAGAATCAGCAAACATGGTAAGCCAAAGGCTGTATACGTTAGCCTGGACTGTAGAGGAATAGATTCAAAGCAGTAAAGTGTGAAGCACAGATCCTTGAGGTATGCCAGTCGTGACAGCTCTACTGGTAGAGGTTGATTCACCAACATTCACAGTATGTGTTCTGTCAATGTGCCAACTGGTTAACCATCTAGTGATGTAAGGGTTAATCCCCAGCTGGGAGAGTTTCTCATTGACACCTGAGTGGGGGATTGTGTCCAATCCTAGACCAGATCATAATAAGCAGTATGCACTGTTTTACTTTCATCCAGGCCTATCACATAGAATCAATGGGCTTTGAAAACATCACAGATCGCATACAGCATGACTCAGAACATACACCTACATGATACAGTTTGATTCACACTTCAACACATCCTCCACACAGACTATGTTCCCATAGACAGGTGTACATCAACGTGCATCCATCTGAGTTTGGGGGAAAGCACATGATGCATGCATGTCTATTTGTATTTTGGCTCTCCTCATCTGTGAGATAGACCAAAATGTCATCATGGACCTTTTCTAAATAGACGCTAGTAATATTCCGGCTGTGTGCAACAGACATGTGTGAGTTGTTGATGCATCTGTTACATCTGATAGATGTCCACAAGAATGTCATCAATGGTGTGCATGATGACAACACTACCTTCCTGTGTAACATGACCAGGCCAAGGCATTTGACACAAATCCACACTGAGGTATTCACTCAGCATTGTCAGATATGGCCATAAACACCTATATCACTAAGTGGGTAGACCAGTGAATAACATACTTGGCATCTAAATATGTTGAAATGTGTGAAGTGACCTATAGCTCAGGTCCAGTTATCAGGTCCATACATCAGGATTGTCTGCTAACCCCTTTCCTGCCCATTATTTAAGTCACTGATGTCATGAATGACATACACATCCTGTGTCCAAACAGCTGTCTGAAGGGCTACAAATCGTGGGCAATCATTGACTCCAACTGTAATATTAGTATAATACAGACAGTATCAACACATACCAAACATTGCTGCCACAGCCATGACAACACATGAGATGAAACAAAAACAAGGAGGGGAATGGTTATGGTATGAAAACAAATGCACAAGTCAAGGATAAGGTAGACATCACAACCTATAAGCAGACTAACTGGTATGTGACATATTTCCTTGCATAGATGGTATGTGGAACATCCACCAGTATGTGGCTACAGTGCTGACTACTCCCTGATATGTAACACAACTACTAGGTATGTGAAGGACATCCACTTCATAGGCCATAATACCTCCATAGTTCTCAGCCTTCATCACACAATAACTGAGCACAATGCACCCTTCTTCGTGTTCCTCTCTACACATCTTCCAGTGTTGTGTAACTAAAGTGTACCACCCTTGCCACAGTGAGCTGTCACACATCTTATTGGCCATACTTAGGTATTATTTATGTTGCATAAACATTACTGTCTGATGGTGCAGAACACCCACCAAAGTGTTACACCAGATGCATGTGTGATACCTGTTCTGGTGATGCACACAGTACATACATAGCTGTTTGACAATACTTATGGCATGAGTTGCATTTGTGACAGTCTGGATTGTGCCATATACATCTGCCATGTACACCAGTCAACTAGCCTGTAGTGATACTAATGTCAGATATAGGTACAGCAGTGTCCCTCCTAACACCTCCAGCAGATGTTACTGTGTCAGGACAGTGTACTTGATTACCTTCATAGATTGCTGACATGTCATAATAGTTGTACAAGTGTGTTTGTGCAGAACCATTTGTGATCACTCAGATCACATGTATTGTGTTAGAGACATGGGATTACTGGTGGTATTATTCTGATATTGTCCATGATTGCTTGAACTTCTTTTACTGTTGTCCTTGAGCCTGTAACTGTGCCCCACTTGTTGAGACCTCTGCTGACATTGCACTCATATTCAGGCAAATCAGTTTGCACAGCTTCACAATATGCACACAACGTCAACTGTATATAGCATCCCTGAGAGATATCCTATCCATTGCTCATGGCAGGATGCTTATCTCACAAAGTCTTCTTCTTCATTGTTATGTCACCTTGTGTGACAGTCACATAATATACATTTTCACTGTGCAGTCTGTACTGTACCATATTGATATGTGGTTAGTGTTCCTGCTACAACTGTCTTCCATTGACATGCCCTCATCTGCTGTACATTAGTATGTTTCACCTGCCCTCTTTCCCTGTGTTCATTCCTACAATTTATCTGTGTGTTCCTTTCAATACATGCACTTCCCTTGACTGTTTATTTTAAATGACAGTCCATCTATCCTTACAGATCAGTTACACAACATTTGTACAGAATGCCTGGAATTGGACTTCACAATACCCTGCACTGTATAAACTGTCCTGTACTGTGTTTGGACCATATACATTACTATATGTTAAACTCTGGTAATCATTGTGCCAATCACCTCAATCCCGCTAACCCAGTTTGCTCTCTTAAAACCATGTTCACTATCCGTGTTGCTTTACAGCAACAAAACCATGCTTGTTTACATTTAAATGCAGTGCACAGCATGAATATGTAATTAGCACTGCTGCTCAGCATGCAAACATGTAAACTATTGAATCCAACCATATATTTATTTACATTCACATTTTACATTTTTTTGTCTTAAAATTCTTTTTGGTAAATGCAGCCCTTATTTAACAAACTCTAAACACTTAGCAAACTGGTATCTGCACAGAATATTTGCCAGGATTCAGAAACAGCCCCAGCCACAAATGGTAAGGCTGTGATGATTCAGGAGCACATTATCTGCAATGAAGTATTTATTATCAGGTAATCTACCCCCGGGATTCACGAAGCTTGCACCAGGTGCAGGAGTAGCGTCGGTGTTCCAACACCAAATATGTCTGTCGAGCGATGCAGGTACGAGCTGTTTTCATGTGCACTACCTGCGTATGCTACACTGGCACCGCTCTCAGCCCCTGTATGCTAATCACCCCATTTGCAGCAGTGTAGCATGCAAATGAGGGTAGTTAGCAATCCAGGAAGTGGTGCAGGTGTAGTGTAAGCATGCAGAAATGTAAACCGTAAAACATGGTTTACATTACTACAAACATAAAATCGAAGCCATGTCAGCCGGCCAAACACATGTATTATATTGTTAATATATGCCAATGGCTAAATATATAGCCATTGGCATAAAAAAAAAAAAAAAAAAACATGTACAAAATGTATAAATAACATTATTATTTTTTCTCGCACTATCGCGAAGTTTAAAGCTTAGGGCAGCAGTGCGCAAACAAGATCGTAAGAAAAATAGAAAAAAATAAATAAAACCGCAATGTAACACATATCATGATTTCCCCATAATAGTCAATGGCAGGCATGTTACACCACACCATGGTGCAAGGGCTGCTAAGGGGCTGTGTTAGTGTTATGCACGGTTTCTAGGAATTAGTAGGCAATCTAATGCAAATGAGAGGAATTATACTGAATCACAGATTCCCCCCTGGTGTAAGGATGCACCTCACGGTGTAGTGCTATAACACCAAGGTGTGACCATGAGATAAAGATGACATCAAGAGAGGGGTGTGTCACCTTTGCTGTAAGAACATTGGAGCAATGCCAATCCGGTTTGCCAGTAGCTAAGCAAAGCTAAAGGAAAGGGGTGTGTTTAACTGGCTTTAGCTTTGCCTAGCTGAGAGCACATAAGGTAACCGAGCATGCATGTGAACGGAGATTAAAACGTGCTTAAACCCGGTAAACAGGTATGCGCGGCATGCACCGGAGCTGAAACAGGAAGGATATATGAAAAAATAAGGAAATGCTGCAGCAGGGAAATTGGAGTACAAATGAGTAATTAACATCTAGGAACCTACAGTGGGCCATTGACAACAGCTAACAAGGCTGCTAGCAGCTACCCACAGAACAGGAAAGGGGAGGGGCTGTACTGCAAAGAAAACAGTAAAGTGTCACAGCAGAACAAAGTAGAATTGCATTATATCAGCTACATAACACACTTTGCAACACATGACTGGGTAGAGAAAGTACAAGACGATAAAGCTGGCAGGTGGATGCATGCCTGACAATGGGAGGGGGTCTAGGTTTAAAAGGGAATTAAAGGGCAACAGATGAATCAAGCCAAGCAAGCATAACTCCACACTACAGCCCCCACACTTGCAGTAATCAATGTAAAACCCATAAGTAAGATACCTTGCAGCTGGAACTGCTCACACACAGCCAATTACATCAGCAGCATCTATAGCACAATAGTATAAAGTGTGAAAGCACCTCACACACACTTGTGTTTTCCCATACACACTGCACCATTGGTGTATACAAAAGGGGAAGTTTTAATATGTACATGTTAGGGGCTGCCATTGCTTTGATCCACCAGCATGTGATGGAGACTGAAGGTGGTGAGGAGGATGATGCTGACAACCACCGCAGGCACCACAGGAGGAGAAGAGTGTTCAGACCCAGGGTAACCTACCAGGGGCTACATGATCTGGAGATAGTAGAGCATTACAGGGTGGACAGGGACACCCAACAGCAACTTGTGGAGCTGTGCCGGCCATGCCTCAGAGCCAGAACAAACAGAGGGGAACCCATCCCAGTGGATACCAAGGTATGTGTAAGCTTGAGAATACTAGCCACAGGTACCTTTCAAAGGCCAACTGGAGATATCATGGGGATCTCACAGGCATCAGCATCCAGGGTACTCCACCAGTTCCTGGATGCCATTTTACCACATGTTAGTGAACACATATACTTCCCCCAAATGCAGGAGGAGTTGGCCAGCAATATGCATCTCTTCCACCATGTGGCAGAATACCCGGAGGTACTGGGTGCAATAGACTGTGCACACATACACATCAAGTCACCACCTGGTGAGCAGGGTATGCGCTACATAAACCACAAGGGATACCCCTCCATCAACTGCCAGGTTGAGTGCAATGTCCAGGGCATTATCATGGATGTGTGTGCTGGCAGCCCTGGAAGCTATCATGACTCCCACATCTGGCATGCCTCACAGCTGTATCAGGCATTTGCCAGGGGGGACATCCTATATGGCCATCTGGTGGGGGATGCTGGCTATGCACTGGAACTGTGGATGATGACACCCATCAGAAATACACACACACCCATGCAAGAATGCCATAATGTGGCACACGCACAAACCAGAATCATCATAGAGCGTGTGTTTGGGATGCTCAAATCACAGTTCCATTACTTGGACATATGCGGTGGAGCCTTGCAGTACTCTCCAGCCACATGTGCCCACATCTTCATAGTATGTGCCATGCTACACAATATGATCCTGTGGAAACAGCTGCAGCAGGGACAGAATGGTGAAGGCCCTCACAGCCCACCACCATTGCCAAGGGCCCCACAGGCACAGAGGGACTCAGACCATGAGCCCCCTGAGCCAGCCCCTGTAGGCAGATGGAGGTGTGCCCAGTATGCCCATGCCTTGACAAGGAGGGAACGTATAGCACACACACTGACAGTGTAGGCACCTAGGGATTTACACCTTTCTCCACCTACACACACACAGTAAAAATCGATGGCACACACACAAGACTACCTGTAAATTGTCATGTATAGGCAGTCTACTGTGTGCATCCAACATAGGCAGCCCCGCAACTATTGCACACACAACTGCTATTCACACAAGGTAAGTCAACACCTGAACAGTAAATTAAGCTATCAGCATGTACTGCTACTGTATGTGTAGGTTCATAGGTTCATAAGTAGGTACCAGGCTAATTGCCCGAGGGCATTCATAAGCCTAGCCAGAATGTGTCAGCTTTTGTCATCCCATTGATTAATCAACTGTCCCTCTGTCGAGTAGAGAAAATGGTGGGATCCCTGGGGTGTATCTACCGTTCCCCATCCACTCTTCAAGGTTTCTCTTGAAGAGTGTTAGTGAGGGGCTCTGTATAATGTAATTAGGGATGTTGTTCCAAAGCATGGGGAGTCTCTGTGACAGAAATCTGTCCCTCCGGCATGTTCTAGTTATTGTTGTGGCAAGGTTTAGCTCACTAGAGCGTGTGGCTCACTGTGACATGGATTTCCTTTGGTGGAGCATATCCATTAAGTCTGAGTTGGACATGGCTTTGTTGGCCAGCAGAAATCATGTCTGAGTAAACGAGATGCCACTGAGTACAGCTGGAGTTTATTCAGTCTGGCTGCATAGGATATGTGTTTGTGGCCAGTAATCCTCTTTGTGAGGTACTCTTGTGGTCTTTCCAGCTGTTGGAAGTGTCTTCTGAGGTACATCCCAAATAAGGTATTATACTCTATGATGGGCCTGATGAGTGACGAGTAAAGGGGCACTATAACCTCAGTATGTCTAGATGTGAACGCTTAGTAATTAGATGGCCTACATAGAAGGATGTCCTAACTACTTTGGCGATATGAATGTCAAAGGAGAGATTACTATCTACCATAGTCCCCAGAGCTCTTATTAACTCATCTGTATTAAGGGGGCTGCCACCTATGTGGTAATTTGTTGGTGTTTCATTTTCCAAAATGGCATGACTATGCATTTTCTGGCATTTAGCTTGAGGCCATGACTCTGACACCCTGTGTTGGTCTCTATGAGGCCCTTTTGAAGGATGCCTGTGTCAGCTGGACTGTCAATTATGGCTTCCAGTTTGCAGTCATTGGCAAATGTGGTCTGCCATAGTCTACCTGGGTTTGCCTGTACCTCTGAGAAGTATATGCCAAACATTAGGGGTACCAGGACTGAGCCCTGTGGGACACCAGTTGTGACTGGTTAAGAGTTGGACCTGGAGGCTGCTAGTCTTACCATGTGGGTTCTGTCTGTAAGCCAGTTGGAAACCCATCCTGTGATATAGGGGTCTATGTTCAGACTGGTGAGCTCATCAGTAATATCTGAGTGGGGAATGGTGTCAAAAGCCTTGGTGAGGTCCAGGTAGGATGTGTGAACCACCTCTCCCCTCGTCTATCTCCTGGGTGACTGTAAGATGTCAACCAGGTTCAGTAGGCATGATGTGCCCTCACCCAAGAAGACCTGGGTTGGGTCAAGTGTTTGGAGGTTACCAATGTCTTTGTTAATGACTTCTATGATGATGGGCTCCATAGCCATGCAGATCAGGCTAGTCAGGCTTATGGGGTGGTAGTTACCATGGTCAGTTGTGGCTCCTTTGTGAATTGGAATAACCATTGCTATGTGCCATTCTATGGGCATGTAGCCTGTGGAGAGGCTGAGGTTGAAAAGCTTATTTAGGTGGGGGGTTAGTTTGCCTTGTAGTGTTTACAAGAGGCAGCCAGGGACACCACCTGGCCCCAGTGATGCTGTGTTTTGTCTTTTCAGAGGGCTATTTTCACCTGTGCATCTGTGATGTCTAGGATACTGTACTTTCCGTGTATTGTTGTGTGCCCTTTATGGGGTGATATTGGGGTGAAGTTTGCACTGAATGTATCTGCAAGGTTGTTGGTGATATCAGTAGGTTCAGTATATTTTGTGCTATATTGCACCGGCACAGCACAAATCTGTGAGTTACCACTTAGATTCTTGACATAGCCAAAGAAGGCTCTGTGGTTATCTGTCTAATCCTTGGCTATTTCCCTTTTGAAGTTAGCCTTGGATGATTACATGAGGGACCATTGTTCCTTACTAATACTGGTCAGGGATGTCCTTCCTTCTAGGGAGTTTCTTTTATTTCTGGACTACTGTCCTTCTTCTGTTGTATAGCCTGTTTATTGCAGGGGTCCACCAGACTGGTGTCCTGGTCTTGGAGGAGTGAGTCTTGCAGGTGCTCATAGAGTGCATTTGTAAATCATTCTGTATCTTGGGCAGTGTCTTTCCTTAGTGTGGGGACTATGAAACTTCCCACCTCTGTCTTTAGTAGTATGAAGTTAGCTGTAGGAAAGGTTTTCACTGTGGTTTCCTTGGGTGGGGGAGATGGTGAGGTGTGGACATCCACAGTGAATAGTTTATGGTCAGATCTAACCAGTGAAGAGTTTACCTCTGCTGTGTTGCACCTGTCGCTCATGTTGGTGATTACCGGGTCTAGTATGTTTTCACCTCTGGTTGGGGGAGTTTACCATCTGATCCAGGGCATTTGAGTTGATAAATTCCAGGAAGCACTGGGCCTGGAATTAAGTATTCGAGTAGTTTTCCCAGTTAATGGTAGGGTAGTTGAAATCATCCAATATCAGGGTGTTCGGTAGGACTGTCATGTTTTCCACTATCTCCAGGAAGGTGGAGTGGTGGTGCGGGGTCATGGAGGGTGATCTGTAGCAGGCCACAATTTGCATTGCAGTTTTGGCTGATGTTAGCTGCACATGGATGATCTCAGAGGTATCATGCTGCCCCACTAACCTGAATGTGTAGGTATCCTTGATTAATATGGATAAACCCCCCTCCATTTCTGTGCCAGTCCATGTTCTGTGGCCGAAATGTCTGGTATGAGTTGTAGTCCGGTAGTGCTGGAGTGCTCTCAGGAGCCTTAAAACAGGTTTCAGTTACTGCAGAGATGTTGACATTGTCCATACCGAGGAGTGCTGTGAATGCGTGCATGTTGTGATTTCACCTCCTGGCGTTGAGTAGCATAACCCTCATTGTTTTGTTTTTGTGCTGTTTACGGAGGTGGATTTCACCTTTGAGCCTTGCCTAAAAAAAGCATCATGTGGGGTGGCAAGAGCCTTGGCCAATATTCAAAAGCCTAAGGGTGACAGGTGCAAGTTGGTATGGTATTGTTGCATGCATGTTTCTCATCTGTGCTTGTTTCTCACCTTTCCTGTAGGTAACCTACTAGTAAACAATAGAAAGCCTTAAACTGATACAAGCCTTCTAGCTTCCAAGAGAGACTTTTGGAGTAATTATGTATCAATGTTCTGCATGTTCTTGCTGTACTGAACAGTTTTCTGCCTACATGCTGATTACTCACTGTATATTGTAATCTGAAAGCTCTGCTTATTCACATATTGTATTTCATTGACAGCCTGCACCTTAGAGGTTCACAGGTAAGTACTAGGTTATCCGCCCAAGGGCATTTAGAAGCATAGCTACAGTGTGTTGGCTTTCTTTGACCTATTGATCAATTAACTGAGCCTCTGTCAAGCATAGCCAATGAAGTGATTCCAGGCAGAGGTGCCAGAAGCTGTTGAAGACTGAGAGGGCGGTGGGTGATAGGGGCACTTAGTGATCTAAACAGGGCATGTTAACGTGAAAACTCCACACCATTCAATGTCCCCGACAGGTCCTGCTTCTGTAAAACTGGGCCCCCCCCCCCCGGCTGTATGATTCTGGCACACATGATCCCAGGGGTGTATATTCCATTACCCATTCACCCGTCAAGGTTTCTCTTAAAGAGTGTCAGTGAGGGGCTATGCCTAATGTAGTTGGGAATTGTATTTTATATTTTCCCCTTTCATTTCTTATGTTATTATTTCAACAGTACGTGAAGCTCAGTGGGTTTGCATGCCACTGCCCTTTACTTAGCCAAGCTTACACATAGAAATCATCTAAATAGAAAAATAGGCAGAGGCAACATTAATGTCAATAGTGTAATGGCTAGAGCATTTGCATAGTATCTATGCATTTGTAGATCAAATCCCAATAAAGTCAGAGATGTTTTTTATGTTAAAAAGTATACCTTAACCACAGTTTGCATATTTAGGTAGAAATCTTCAGTTTAATAAACATTTGAAACACCCATATAAACCCTTGTGTACCCGAGAGTAAAGTCAACAGAGATTGTAATGTCATGTAAGCACATAGTGAGATGCTAGTACACTTAACTCTATATATCCTGAGTAGTTAGCGGATGTGACTGTGTTTGCGCGCACAGGTAATACGCTTTCAGATTTCATTTAACCGTGTTTAACTGCCACCTTAATGTCACAAATCACTTTTAAGCATGCTTACAACTGCTTAAAAGAGCCGTATTCTGGTCTAAAACATGTTAAACCATGTAGGTCTTGAACTTGGGACCATGCACACCATAGTCACTGGACTTACTACTAAGCCATCTGAGCTGTATGCATGTTTCATGGGTTTTAGAATACACCTTTTACTACAGGCATTCCATAGTACTGATAACAAATGGGACAGTCACTTTGTGTACATATGTACAGTACTTTGTAATGTACTGTAGTTTGTGAATCAATATATACAAGTCTACATATGTATAACTGTTAAAAATGAATACTAAATATATATATATGCATGTCAGTGATGTGTGCACATAGATATAAATTTAAATATAAATATATATATATATATATATATATATATATATATATATATATATATATATATATATATATATATATATATATATATATATATATATATATATATATATATATATATATATATATATATATATATATATATATATATATATATATATATATATAAACATCTATGAACACACTTCGTGACACAGAAGCAATCCAAAGGAATTGAAGTGTACACAAAACACATGCAGCTCTGGTATTATAACAATTAATATTAACTTAATTCACCATAGAAGGGATGGTTGTTGTGTATGTGGAGTTTGGGGTGGGGAGGAATGATGGGTAATGAAATGATGCATCAAGGAGAGCCTGGGTTGGATGTTCAGTAAGTGAACTGGAGGTGTATACATGGAGTATGGAGACAATAAAAAAAGGACACAAAACCAGAACCATGCTCATCCCTAATACACCCTTTCAGGTCACATTGCAACACATAATTCCACAAACATATGAACATTAACATGTATTATACATATGTACACCAACTGACTATCACATTTGTTTCCAGTAGTGCGGAATGCTTGTAGTAAAAGGTATATTCTAAAAACCATAATATTTGCACGTATCTCAGATGTCTTAGTGGTAAAATCAGTGACTGCAGTGTTCATGGTCCCAGGTTCAAGACCTGCAAGGGCTGTTTGCTTTTTATGAGGGCCAGAATAAGGGCTGTTGGATGCAGGTTGATTTAGGCACTTTTAAGCAGGTTTGTGCAACAGTAACTGGCGCTTAAACACGGTTAAACGGATAAGTGCTTCACAGGTATAACCTTTGCTTTCCGTCATGCAGAACACAGGAAAACTAGCATACAACTGCTTAAATGTGCATTAATCACCCTTTCCATAGCAGTGCCTGCTCTGAGAAGTAAAATAACAGCCACTTCCAGGATTAGAACACAAAACCATGCACACCAGCCTCAGAGTACCCTACCACTAAGCTACCTGAGATGCATCTATGTCAGCTGTCTTTTTATACAAAAGGGAAGATTGTGTGGAAATAGGACAAACTGCCATGTACCCAATGAAAGGTGTATGCTCTATATATATATATATATATATATATATATATATATATATATATATATATATATATATATATATATATATATATATACATATATAGATAGATAGATACATGTCGATATATAGAGATAGACATATATATAGATAGGTTAAAAACATCTTCACATCTATGGAGGTACATATAAACGGATGCAGTAATATATATTACTGGCACATAAAGATGTATATATATATATATATATATATATATATATATATATATATATATATATATATATATATATATATATATACATACATGTGTGTATACAGCATCTGAAGTGTTCAAATCTGAATATAACATGGACCATAGCAATCACACATTCTGCCTCCCCCAAACAATATGAACATAACATATGAAGAGTATATGGCAATACACTATTACAAATATGTCATACAGACATGAGCCAAATAGGGTTAGTAACCAACACAACTACAATGACTGCAAATATCCATGACAGAAATACACAGACATCTTTTATTTAGCAAACCTTTATTACATTCCAATGTATGGCCAAAAGGATTCAAGGACTAACATTACCTGCATGCAATACAGGAAGCATTTAACAGTGCCTTAATGAATCAGCCTGCAATTACCATAGTATTAGTCCACTAAGGGATAGGTGTTCACATAGGGAAAGAACCCCCACACACATATAGAATATGTATAAAAGCAGTGTCTACACACCTGCATCTGCTATGTACACCCACCAACATCTCCCCCACACCCAAACTAATTACAACAATACATACTGTCATACCATTACCAATTATTCACCCACTGTACGACATCTGCTGAAACCTTGACATACCTGGACAGAGTCACACTAACATGGCCCTATGTGAAATAGTTGCTGTTATACAATGGAACAGCTGCTGATGTTACAGGGTTTGTTTGAACGAATCTTGTTTCAGAGGGTTGAAAAGTAATTACACCAGGAAGTGTTACCAATTACTGATTATCAGCACAGTATGATACACATTAACACCAAACTAAAGATGTCTGGTGAGCACACTGTAAACCCCCTAACATTATATGCATAGCCATACAGTCTTGAGCTGGTCAAACAACCTGGCCAGACTGAAACATATGCAGAAGTATTAGGTACAGACAAACCCTGCACAAGTAGCAATGTTCAGAAATATAACAGCAGTACTCACATGTAGACCAAAACTTCTAGACATTCCACACAATATAGTTGAGTTTGTCTCCATACAGCTGTTGCAATAGATTTCAGACCACACTTCCAGGCTGTCTTCCTCACAAGTAAGGCAAAGGGACAATGCCCAATTGGAGTACTCAATTATACTCCACTGTTGCCATGGTATTGGCTAATGGAGTAGCTACACAGCTGATGTGCATGTAATTAACTACTTTGGAACACCAATTGGTGATCAGGATAGCACATGGTATTGATCTCTAACTATAAAAGGATGGCTTGTCACACATTCAAACCATCTGTATATACCTGCAGAACATTACAAAATACCCCAAAAAGAAATAAAACAAAGACCGAAATAAATAAAATACCACTCAATAACACCTCCAATTACCAATAAGGTATGTATAAATTGTAGTATGTCTGTGTATGTAGTACCTGTTCTGTAATAATTACAGTGTAATCAATGCATATAGTGGAAATAGCTATCTTGTAGTAATGTATTGTTGAGCAGTAGTTATGCCTGTAGTATTCTATGTGTGTACTGCTGTAGGTCACAAGGCAAACTCCTCATACACCACAAGGGATGATATATTTGGGCTTGGAATTCATTAATTCTTTTCCAGCCACTGTCTGTGTCAGGGTTGGTCCAACAAGTATGTGCTATAACAGGGGATAGTATATGTTGATATATTGTAACAGTAGACATATGTATGGGTGTATTAGTGAGATGAACATGTCAAAGGTGGGCTTACTTTGCAAATATGATTTGCATTGTGGGATAATGTGCCAATAACTGTGTAATGTACAGTATCCTAGGCAGATCTGTCTCATCTGTATTCCATTTTACATAGCATTTGTGTTATGTTATGCAAACATTAGTTATGTCTGTTGGCAATTACAATACTCAATAACAGGATACATATGAATTGTATTCATCTGACAGTTTAGCAGCATGATAGCAAAGACAATTGGAAGAGCTAGGTAACTATCCATGCACATAAGACATGTAATATCCACCTCTCTAGTATTGTTTGCAAGCAATAACAGCTGTGCATGTGTACATGTTATGCAAATGTGTTGTGACCCTTGTTACAGGGCTGGGCCAAATGGCTATGTGCACACCTACATAGAGTGGATATTGAGAGTAGAGACCCACTGGTTGAACTTTCATGTTTGTGTAGCCTAACCTCTCATTGCCAACCTAACAGCTGCTTCCAAATACTGTATGTAAGGTTGTGCACAGTACTGCTAATGAAACAAGTTGCATATCATCTTTAACTCCAGTGTAACATCTGCAGTAGGAGTGTAAGATGTAGGAGACTGCTGCTCATGTGTAATAGCTGCTTCATAGGTGATGGCTTACACTATCTGATTATATCCTGATCATGTTGATAGTGGCAGCAGAGTCTATTGATACTTGACTCTGTTTGGGGAGTGGGTGTCCATGCCCAACAGACCTCATGGTTCTGGTGGATATGTGTGTATATACCCAGAAAAGGATACAGACCTGTTGACACTTGCATCATCTGTAATCAACTATCAGGATGTGATGTGCTCCTCAGATGAGGATTGCTGCTAAAGTTAGCTACTATGTTTCTGTAATAGCCAGTGTTTTCACATCCATAACTCAAATATGTACTTGTGAGCATCACTGTCTAAAACATCTTCATAAGCAATAAGTAAACTAAATACAGTACTTGGTACTTGTAGTACTGAATGCTTATACAGGCATGTCCACTAGTCAGCTACTGGTGTTTAGTAATGTCAGCTTTGTGTATGTGGCCATCCTGGGGGAATGTAATCTCTATGCCATGTACACTGCCAAACCCACCTAACACCACACCCCACACATTGTCTGGGATGCAGCTACAGAGGCAAGCTGGAAGGCAGTCCAGTCTACAGCCATGACTGGACTGGACAGTCATGCAGTGTAGGTTAACACATGCATCTCATCACCACACTCAACACATACCCTTACCAGAACACAGTAAGGACACCCACACATACCACCAGAAAGCACACACATTCACAGAGGCTTCCAAGTATCTGGCCAAGCAAGGGACCTCCCAAGCTGGAATAGACAGACAACAAAATACACAAACTGTATGACATAGGTTGCAAAACTGTGCCACTCCTCAGAACACGTGGCCAGAAACATGCCCAACAGTACTCATTTGTGAATGCAAAGTCTAGCACTATGTCACACACCAAGCTATATGAGGGCAAACATACTGTCAGCTGCCTGTCTGCCATGATTAGCCACATACCCATACACTCAGACCACCTTTTGAACTGTACACATGGCTCTGGCATATTCCATGTTGTTGTGCAGGACCTGGGATGCTGTAGCCTGGACTGCATGGAAACACACATGTAGGAACTGTCAGGTCTTGTAGCCCATGCAGGTATGTCCCAAGGCCTGGGTAGCAGTCTGCCATTGCCCAGAATGATACTGCAGTACAGGGACAAAAGGATTGTATTCCCCAATTGTCTAATGTACTGGTGTAATCCAAAGGGTATCCAGTATCTCTCTGCCTGGGATAACATGGTTGACAGACCATGATGCTTTGCCAGACAGGGCCTGCACCTGTCACCCCTGGGAATCTGGATACTGGCTAGGGCTCATGCTTCCCCTATAGTGCCTTCATCATGCAAGGTTCAAGTGACAATTCCACTGCTGTAACAGGGACAGCCAAGCAATAAACTGTGTGTCTAGCTACTCAATGATACATTTTGGAAACTCAATATGGACTCACTTACGTCAATCCTTAACATGGATAACATATCTGTGCAGTGACTGAGATATGGTTCAAGGCTCCAGAGAGCACCCCTGCATGACCATGTTATAACACATACCTCACCTCTTGGCCATTATCCTTTATTGGAACACACAGGCCACAGGTGTGTCCATATTCCTGAAGGATATGTACACCCCCAGGCTAGTTGCACTTGCATAACTTCAGATGCATTATGCTGAGCAACTACCTCTGTGCCAAAGTGGAATCCAAATTGCACCTTGCTACAGATCACCCACCATGCCTCTGAATTCCCAACTGTCATATTGTGCTGTAATGGGGAATATTAGGTTTGAGACAGAAAACCATAATAATGGCTACTCTCAACTATCCCACTATTAACTGGGAAGACTCCTCATGTACCAACACCTGTGCTCAATGCATGTTGGATTTCATCACCACAATGACCTGGATCACCATAGTCACACAAACAGGGCTAACAGTATGCTACACATAGTCAGTCTCCAAAGCCAATGTTATGCTTCTTAAGACAGAAGTGGTGAATGTCATGGCACCCATGCAGATGGACAATGCATGTGCAAATGCTGAATCCTACACAAATGCACTTTAAGCACTCACATTAGTGCAGTGATTGTGCTATTGAAACAGAACCAAGATTCAACCAAACACAAACAGGAAGGCAAACTGGTGGTACCCTGCCATAAACTGTACCACAGAAGGTAGAAACTGTTGCAAGAGTGAACACACATGAGTGGAGGTGATCCCTGGTCAGCCTCAGTAAGATTTAGATACACCATATAAGACCACACAAAGCCACTGTGAAACTAATCGGCCACATATTATGAGGCCAACCACAGAGCATTCTATAGCTGTGTCATGAATCGTAATGGCAACGACAACACCTGCCCTGCTTCACAGCACTATGGCATGAGAAGTACTGCACCTACAGAAATAGCACTTGTTCATCCAGATAGGGTCTGTGATAACTTAAACCCACTCTCACCTCCCCCAACAGGTACATATATTTATATATTCATGTACACTACAGAGTCCCTGTAATAACAACTATGCAGGTACAAGCTGCACTCTCTAAAGCCATACATACAGCTTGCATGGGACCTGTCAACATCCCAGGGTGTGTTTTACACAAACGTCAGAACAATTTGCTCTCCACCTACACATCATGTTCAATCATAGCTGCATGTCAGGCTGTGTACACACTGAATGGTGCACAGCAACAGTTATCACACCCCACAAAGGGGGAGACACCACTGATAATGGGAAATAGTGCACTACTACCCTGCTGAGTCTGGTCTGTAAGGCCATGAACCTTGATCAACTTATTTGATGTAGTCAGTACAGATGTAGATGACAGTAAGGTTGATTCACACAGCATATCTTGACCTTGCCAGGTCTTAGGACACCATCACCCATACTGGGTTCCAGCTACACTCAGTAAACTAGGTGTATATTCCTATGTCACAAGATTGGTTGGCAACTGGACCACTGGCAGAACCAACACTACAGAAGGTGTCTGACTAATACACGGACAGCAAACCAGTGCCAACTACAGTAATACAGGGTTCAGTCCTGGTACTCCCCCTCTTTGTTATCTAAATCTATACCACACAGACTAACACAGAAGGCATCTGCCTATTGAAGTTTGCAAATGACTATGAACTAGGAGCTATAGTTGACTCAATTAGTGCTGTGGGCAACATACAGAAGGGTCTTTGTGGGTCGGATGTGTGGTGTCTGACGTATGGCCACAATCTCACTGCAAAGTATTGCATTGTCATCCCCTATGTTAAAAACCCTGTACCCATGAACTACCACCTAGGCAGCATGCAACATAATGGAAACTGTGTGTGTATGAGATCCAGCTGAACAGTAGTCTTTCCTTTGATAGTCACTTTACCACACCAGTCAGGTAGTCATAAGTGGCACCCCTAATCATGACAGGGTGCCATCCATGAATATAGAGATCATTGTTCACCCATACTCAACACTCAATTGACCCATAATAGATCACATATTTCCTTTAAGGGTTATTGGCAATGTTCAGATGGTCTACACTGGCCTTCCCAAACCCTAGCTCCACTATGTAGCATGATGCCTACCCTGAATAAAGCCATGTCCAACCCAGAGATGTTGGACATGCTACACTTACACATCCTGATTTCAAATAAACACATACTTCATGGACATCCACCTTTCTAGTACAAGGATCATAACATGCCTGACAGATCCCTGTCCCATACACTTTACATACTCCTGCCATACTATGCATCCCTGTCCAGCAAAGCTGCACATTGCCCCTCTTTGAGACATGGTGTGATGACCGCATGGCAAATATATCAGTAAACCTGTGGATCAGTTCTGTGGCACTGCTTGAACTGGCCACTGAAAGTTACCTGTCTGTTGGCTACAGCTAGGTAACCTTTCAGCCTATGCTCATACATGGCCCAGGGCATATAGCCTACTAGTTCACTATGACCATACATGCTATAGTTGATATCCAACCCTGCAAATACCATCAAGCTAGCCATTGTCCCATGTGTTTCACATGTGCAACACAGGTAATACATGGCAGGATGCTATACTGCTGTACAGTGCCATGTAGATGTATATGGCAAAACACATACATGTACAACTTGCTGTGAGCAAGTCTGCAGGGTCACAGGTCATGTCCCTTAAGGCTGTGTATGACTATATATGTGACATATACACAGCATTAAGGTCTCTTGCATTAATGTCAACACATCCAGGCATGTGCTAATAGGTAAAGACACCAGTACAGGCAAACAGACATGCCCACATCAAGACAACATCCACATGGAGTATGAGCAATGTCATCACTTGACACACACATATATGGTGATAACATGAAATCACCAGTAAGTGTCAAATGTGTGTGAGTTAAACATGTCAGTGGTGTTAGTGTCATGCAGATTTGCAAAGCCATATTTGTAATTATAATAAATGTGATACACATGTATGTGCAGCTGTACTTCTGTACTTCTCTGTGAGTTACTGTGACCTGTCACCATCATAATGTCTGCCAGGTATGCCGCGTGCCAGGCTGCCACCATACAGCCGCATGGAGGATGAGGTCCTCATTCCATACCTCCTTGACAACCATGAGACACTTTTCAGACATGTGCCACAGGATGCACAGCACCAGGATGCCCAGTGGGAGGAACTTTGCAGGAGGGTAAATTATGTTGGCGGCCACATTCACACCTATCAGCAGGTGTGCCAACACTGCACTGACTTAATTAGATGGGTGAAACAGCATGCAAACACAATAGCCAGGGAACAAGCTGCAACAGGTGGAAGGGACACTCACCCAGCCCCCACTCACATGTACTGAGGAGCTCCTGGCCACCCTGGGGACACCTGCAGAACTCCATCCACAAGCTTCAGCTGGTATTGTGGAGGTGGGTGTCTCACAACCACTGAGCCAGGAGTTGGCTGGTAAGTCACTACTGCACATATAACACAACTATATTTAATATGGATACATAGATTATAGATTAGTACTAGGATAACCGCCCTTGTGGGCCATTTTAAGCCTAGTCAATTACCCCATGTGAGAATCAAACCCTGCACCTTGCATCTCTAAGGTAAACACCTTAACCATTGTGCCAGCCTCCCACATGTGTTACTGTACAATATTTAACTTAACATCATATGCAAGGCATGTATGCACACATGCCACATACTATAGTTTGCTACTCTATGTATGCACAGATGTGCATACTGCATAGTATAGTCTATTGTACTGGCTTATGTGCCAACATGCACATTGCACCCTGTAGCTATCACACAGGTGTGGATAATGATCTTACTGCTCTGACACTCCTATTTAGGTACCTCTGGCATTTTGCAGTGGCAGCAGCCTGTTGCTGGTGAGTTTGTTATTACTTATCAGGCTTGATAACGCACAGATCATATTAAATGCATGCTATCTGCCATGTGGCCATTTAACACACGTACACATAATGTATGGTGATCCTGTTAATATATACAGGTCAGACCTGCAATGCATCACAGTGGTTACCCATGTGGAATATTTGAAGACTATATGAAACACCTACACTAAACCTTACAAACTGTCATTGCCAGATGTGTGGACAGCTGTAAATACAATGGTGGAGGTGTGGTTCACTGTAGGGACATGTACTACAGATCAGCATCACACATGTGGGGAATACAAACAGTACTATACAGAGAGCATATGTGTGCACACACTCTATATGTTTTGGAGCTGGATTATGACAAACCGACAGGATTCACCCTTGTGGAGTATACCCTTGCTATGAATGTCACACAATGTCATCTGCTATCTGACATGTCCATGACATTTTGTGGGCTGACTGCAACACTGGTTAACTATCCTGCAAAACATGATATCTCACATCCCAAACATACCACCCTTTGTCTGCATAAACCTGTCCTCAGTGGAGCATATGACATCTACGGGTGTATGTCATATGGGACAACACTGACATATGAAATAGATGCCCATCACAACCATTGGACAAAACATGTTTACACATGGCCATGGAGGATGGCCAGAGACATGAAGCAACACAGACAGTAGAAGGGATGTACATGTGTGTACACCCTGTTGTACATTGGCTCAACACAATACAACTATGGCCTTTGTGTAATGGTTATATTGCAGATGTGACACACTAAACATCATACAGGGCTGTGCACACCTTGTGTAGGCATGACATCAAAGCACCACAAAACATGTCTTGAACATTTTGAGTGTGTCATGACATGAAAGCTTTAACCTATACAGTATCCAAATACATACATGTGTTGCACAACATACACATACAACCACATCAGGCCACAGATACAGTACATTCACCTTGCTGGTGTCAGACATCACTGTCATGGTTGCTCCTCATGTGTGTGAGGTACACAGATGGCATGTGGAACATGGCGTACAGCACAGTTACCCATGTCTAGGCATAGTTGCCAGGTATCTGCAATATGATTGCATATGTGCAGGGGTGTCATCTGTATACCCTTAAGTGACCTGTTCACACATTCCACATTAGGGTTTAGTGTGTGTATACACCTCAGTGACGAGGGTCACATTTCACATTAGATATGTATTGTATCTGAACACAGTCATGGCTATGAATTGTGTCTGCAACTCACACTGTATAGCAATAGTGAAGCCACATGATGCCCTGCAATGGCTATGCACATCAGCTCAATGTGCGGTATGTCACTGTATATCTGTAGGGCAGACTGACAACATTGCGTCAGCTGAAGGTCCATGCTAATATAACACTTCCCTGCATTGGGACACTAGTACCTCACTGTATATTTGAAAGGACACCATTGTGTTAAGCATGTATGCATGTCATTCATCACGTCAGCAGAAGGCATGTCATAGTACATGTGATTTTCAAGGTCATATGCCACACATCAGGCTGGTGTGCTGTTAACCTGTGCTGGTCTGTGGCACCATTGCAAAGTAGGGACAGCCATGTCAAATATGTGTGTACAGCCACATGCACATTGTCTGTTGACTCAGCTCAGGGGCAAGCAGAATAATGTTGAACAGACATGCACTGTTTATGGTGAGATATGCAAGCTAGGGCTCTGGCAAACATAGTATTCACTCAAAATACCATTCTGCTTATGTCCTCCTCACACATAGGGGCAGTAGCCAACACGAAGCATCACTGGCAGATGTACCCAGGTCAGCGATGGTCTCTTACGATGTGGGGTATGGTGAACAAAACATAGCAGTGCGGTGCAACGGTGCATAGTGCATGCATTGTGTTGCAGGTTTGGGGCATAACCTACTAACACAAATTGTGCAACACAGGGATGTATGCTACCTACTACTATAACTGTGTAAGCTGCATGCCTTCTGCCATAACACATGCATGCTGTTGTGTGCAACCCAGGGATGTATGATAACTACCACTATAATTGTCTAAGCTGAATGCCTTCTGCCATATCACATGCATGTCGCATGCCGTTGGGTGCCATATCATGTGTCTGTCTGTGTCTGTCTGTGCATCTGCCTGTGTGTCTGTCTCTGTGTGTCTTTCTCTGTGTGTCTGTACTGTGATGTATAACTGGTAATGTACAGTTCTTGTCCGCCCTTCACAGGTGTTGATGTAGGTGTGTTGGTCTCCTGCGGTCCACCTGTTGTTAGTGTCCCCACAGACTCTAGCAGTGATGATGAAAGTATGATTGAGGCACAGGCAGGGTTGTCAGGGGCTGAATCTGTGCCATTGATTGGCATTCCACCCATATCCCCCTCATCCCTGCACACAGTTGTCATGCCTACACATACCCCATCACCAGTGGACATAGTGGAAGGACAGGTGGCGGGTGGTAGCATGGAACAGGAAAGTGTGAAGACTATGGAAGGTGTATCTGCACACCATGATCCCAGCCAACTGACTGGTGGTGTCCCACACAGGCATGTACCCAGGGCTGCTCATAGGAGAGCTTCCAGCCAACATGCCCCTGCAAAACATAGCACATCAGCTGGTGTCACCAGACACATGTTTCAGGCTGTAATGGAGGCACAGGCATGTTTTGAACAGGACAACAGAGAAGGTCTGAGAATTCAGAGGGGTGCTGTCTGCTCTTTAACTGACAACATCCAGGCAATTGCAAATGCTCAACATTAGCTTACAGATGTTTTGGATAGATGATTGTGTGACGTGGTGGGAGTCCCTGACCGTGGCATGTTGATCCTCGAGTGTGGAATGTCTGTGCTAGAACATCTGGTGTGAGTAAGGTGTTGGGAACATGGAAGTAGGCCAGCTACAATAACTGTTGAAGGTGTACGTGAACATGCTACTTCACATGCCCGCTACCATAGTGGTGGTAGCAGCATCAGTGCAGCTGGTGCTGTGCTGTCCACACCAGGACTCAGCAGGCCACGTGCACATGGTCCTGGACGGTTCCAACAGGGACACGGATTCAGTGGACATGTGTCATCAGACAGCACCCAATCTGGACCTCTGCCTGGTAGTGGCCGTGCAACACCTGGCAGGCACAGGTCACGTAACCATGGCCAGACATCGTGAACTGTATAACCTGCCCTGTACAGTTGGCAGCTGTCAATAATACCCTTGAGTAGGCCAGCTATATGCCAGACCAGTGTGCATACATACACACACACACCAGAAACAAATGTGGGGCACCTGAACACACGCACACGCATAACATCCACACATGCCCATTGAGATAAAAGGCCTTAACCCACACACATGATGTCATCAAATGGTACAGCCTAGGCCTCTGGCAAACATTATCACCCTGTGCATATGATGATGCCTGTGCCGCATCCCTGTCATCCATACCATCGGTACAGGGACATGGTCATATGGTCTGATGCACAGGGTGAACATACTAGGAAGACAATTGTAGATTACCATTGTTGAGTAGTGTTGACAGGCAGCAGACATACCATGTACTAAAGTTTTAGAATGCATTTTGTACTGTTAACAGTATGTATCATGTGTAACACCAGTAACTGCATGTTGATCTTGATGTTCTGCCTTCCTCTTTCAGGTGCAATTGCATGTGCCAAATGTGTGCATACAGACTACAAGGGAGATGTCAGTGCTTTCAGTTAGTGTCCCATATGTAACTTTAGACTACTCACAGGTCTGTATGACAATACCTGCATGCACTTTGTAGCTTCCACATCACAGTTATACCCTCCCATGTTTCAATCATGTTTACTGATCTAATGGTCCAAGAGCATGATAGTTGTATAGTAAGCTACTGTGGCCAGAGCCTCACATCCATACTGGGTGACATCACAGGTACAGTTACCCGGAGCAGGGAGGAGGTAAAAGAGTGGTTCAGCAGATTACAAGGGTAAAGGTCAGTTGAAAAGGTGGTTTCTCTTTGGAAAGCAGTTATACCCACTCTCATGACAGGATGCAAACACACATACACACCCAGGGATTCACAGACACAGAAACACACACTCTGACACACACACACACAGTTGCTAGTGTTGGTATTAGAACCCCTGCCCATGTACAAATCATTATTATAGTACTACACAGTTACGAGATGCGCTACAGAAATTACACATTTACAGGCAGTCGGAATGGCTTTCTACAATTGAGGACATTCACAGGGATACTAGATTGTGGTGAGTGTATGTGGGGAGGGGGGTATATCAGTAGGCTATGGTAAAACAAGCCTCACCCTAGGGTTTACATGTTTACAGGCAGTTAGAATGCCCTTCTAAGATTGATGACATCAACAGGGATACTAGATTGCAGTGAGTGGATGTGGGAAGGGGGTTTAATAATTTGAGTATGGTAAAATACAGCCTCACTCCAGGGATCAGACAGCCACACACACACACACACACACACACACACACACACACACACACACACACACACACACACACACACACTGTGGCATTCACAAAGATATACACCTAAGTCACATACATACAGACACTTGACGTGTGAGATTCAAACCCCTGCCTATGTCTTGCTTTCTACACTTCACTCTGTACAGATGTCTACAACAATGTACAGGAGAGTAAAAAACATTGGGGATGTATTCCCCACCATACGTGACATATATGGACACACACACACCCACACTTGCCAGTACTGGGAATCAAACACCTGCCTATCTCATAATAGGTATTACAGAGTTACAGCACTATCGCATACTCTGCAAAGCTTACTGACTTTTACCTTTGCCAACTGTGCTGACATATGCCCAATATATGCACAGGGGAGGTGTTTCTGTTACATGTGTTAAGAGGTTTGCCTTCAGTGTCACCCTTACTGCATTCTACTTTGTGTGTCTTCCCCTTCAATTAACAACACCAGAGCTTAACAGTTACACAGGCTATTGTAGCAATGGTTGTAACACACCTGTGAGCTGTCTACAGTAATCATTCATCTGCAAAGTAGCCCCACCACTTAGTAGTTATGTCCAAACATCTGTCCATACCTAAAGTACAGCTTACTGTATTTTGAGCATATCACCATATACACTTGGCAATGTTGAGGTTGCATTGCAACTGCATGATGTACTAAGACAACAGTCACCTTCAAACATCAGACACTTCACACACATGGAATCTAAGCACACATTAATACATGTACACATATGCAGTCTCCATCAGTAAGTGGACTATCAGGTCAAGAGGATACATTCCACACCTTCCCCACACCATGTGTGTAACCTAGCTGAGCATTACACCATATTGGATGTTCTATTCATGTAACGGTAGGACACTCAACCACCTTCACTGAGTAGCTAAGTGGACATTTACACCAACAGCACATATCAGCAAGTGACACACACAGCAATATTCCATGTCATGATGCCACAAACTGTTAGTTGACAGTTCCAGTGTGAATCCAGGGCACTGTAACGGTCAACAGTGAGCACATCATATTTTCCACACACACCCCTCATATTTGCCACACACACCTCATGATTACTGAAAAAGTGCCAGCAATGTGCTCTGTTTGAGCTAGGCATTACACTTGTTCAAGCATGTGTGAGGTCTGTGGCTTATAAACATCTCACCCCAGCATGTAATGGCTATTGTGGTAATAAGATTCATGTCCAGACAGCACATAACATGCATGGCTTGCAATTGTTGACATGGGGTATATGTAGGAGCTGTGGGTCACACATGGCTGTACATGTCATGGACATATCACCTGTAACTACTCAGGAACATACAGAGCATAGCTGTATTTCCCGGAGTCTGTCAATACAGGTCATGTGTGTAAGGCCTATGGTCCTGTTATTTGGGTATGTTTGTAGGCATTGCATTTGGTGGACATGTCTAATGACATACATGCCACATGGATTGTTGTATGATATGATATGTGTCATGGGTGACCAGTAGAGAGAGATTATTACCTCTGTCAACATAGATATCAAACCTTATGTACTGTTGGCATTCAGCAGCCATGGACCTATTTTCCATGTGCATGTGTGTAATGAATGTAGCCACCTGTATGTACAAAGGACAACAACAGCTATGGTGTTTTCATGTATGGTGTATGAGTGTGGAATGTACATATCCAGGGCAGGTACGTCTAGGTCATATCCAACCATGAGGGTGTTGTTTACTGGTGTATAGTAACAGTCAACTGTGTTACTGCTGACAACATCCAAGTGACCCTGGTATGTGTACAACTGACCTGGTTAAAAACAGTGGTATTATTGAATTGAATAACACATTATGCAACTGTGTCAGTACAGAGGTACTTTGCACAGTTGATGTAGGGCTAGGTACAGTCCACTAGTCGAAGGTTATTTGGTGTTGTACCATAATATTTCATACCACATTTATGGATGTGTGTTGGTAGTCTGAGGACAGGGTGGGGGATGTATATGAGGATACAAGCTAGAATGCAGCTTTTGCCACTGTCACCTGTATCTGACTCATCTGTGATGAATTATGTTGGAGTAGTGGTCTTTACTTGTGAGTAGCCTTTATGAATATGGGGACACCACCACCTGGAGTGGTCCATACCAGTGTTATGGCCCACATGTTTGGATCTGAGTTATATGGTGGTAGTGCTATTGTGCACTACAGAGCCTTCAGCCAGGTGTTCCTCATGGCACAGATGTCAGTATTCCCCATTGTAGGTTCTACATTGAGCAAGTGGATTATGAAAGCCACACATCTAGCACTGGTTAGCATAAGCATCCAATGCAATTGTCTTGTAGGTGTCAGGGTGTTCTTTCTGTGTTTTGGACATTTGCCTTGGAATAGCACTATATGGGTAAATGCAACCTAGATAGTATCCACACTCCCTTGAATGTTGGCTGCATGTGATATGTGACAGAGGCTTGTCTTCTTTCAGTCATGTCATCCTGGAATGACAGACACTGGACAACCTCATAATTACAGCAGGACATTGGCTCATTGTTTTGTTCAAGCAGTTGCCACTCGTACCAAGACATCACTGCGAGTGGCAGTACTGTGCTTGGTATCAAATGCTAAATCTAAGGTGACAGACAGCAGCAGACATTGTGTAGATGACCAATGTGAGAGATATTTAGTGGAACAGTCTTGCTAATAATGGCAACTACTAACACAAGCAGGCGAGGTCATCTTGACACTTGCACCTCAGTACCATTAGACAATGGGGCTCACATATTATGTTTGCAAATGCCACTGTTCCAATTATGATGCCACTGTCCACAACCTGATATCAATGTATGCCTTTCAGGGCATCTATGTGTGTGACACATGCTGTACTTTGCATCCACCTGTGTGTCCCAGTTAACTAATTGTCTGTCATTTCCACACATGCATGATTGTGCATGCTTCACATATATATATGGCAGTACTTCATGTATATGTATGCATGTGTATCACACAGCACAGATGCAGATATATCATTTATCGGCCACATACAGGTATCTGTTAGTAAACCTGTATGATGTGCATATATACTGACAGTTAAGATGTACATAACTGTAAACCTGTGTGTTTACAATAGGAGTCCATTACAACATGTTCTGTACATATCAGTGTATGAGCATGCCCACTGTAACCTTGTATAGTGATAGTAGTAGTCCATTCCACAGATGGGCATACTCCAGTACAGGGCTTGTTCTGCTACGAATACACCTCTCAGGCCTACCTATGTCTTACCTGCAGATGATGTGTCTTGTGTGTGCATACAGGTTGTAATGAACTCCTACTTTAAACACACAGGTTTACAGCTATGTACATCTTAACTGTCAGTATCCCTGTTGATGTCCTCAATCTTAGAAGGGCATTCTGACTGCCTGGAAATGTGCAATCTCTGTGGTGAGTCTTGTAACTGTGTAGCACTGTAATAGTGATCTGTCGATAGGCAGGAGTTCTGATCCCACCACTGGCAACTGTGTGTGTGTCTGTCTGCAAATCCCTGAGTGTGTGTGTATTTGTGTCTGCATCCTGTCATGAAAGCAGGCTTTACTGCTTTCCAAAGAGAAACCATCTTTTGCACTGGCCTTTGTCCTTGTCATCTGCTAAACCACCCTTTGCCCCCCTCCCCACTCCAAGTAATCATTCCTGTGATGTAACCCAGCTCAGATGCAGAATCAGATTAACTGTGATTGTATGGGTTCTGTGGCACATCCCCCAACTGTTTACCACTCTGCTAGTAACCTTTACATAGGCAAGACTTGTAAGCACAATACTAGTAAGCGTTTGTGTGTTTGTGTGTGTGTGACTACCCTGTAGCCAGGCATACATGTGTTATGTCTTTTAACATGCTGCACAACATGGTAGTCATCTGTGGTGAGTGGAGTCTACAGAATATTACATAGGTAGGAATAGAAAAGAATAGACATTCAAGAATGACTACTGTTGGGTATGTTATTTTCATGTGCCACTGTCAAGCAGTGAATCAGAAGTGATCCCTGGGGTGTATTTCCTTACCCATCAGTTCCCACCCCAAACTCCACATACACAACAACCATCCCTTCTCTGGTGAACTAATTAATATTTAAATGTTATAATACAAGAGTTGCCTGTGTTTTGTGTACACTTCAATTCCTTTAGAATCCTTCTGTGTCACAAAGGGTGTTCAGAGCTGTTTATATATATGGCTATAAATGTGTCTGTGTATATACACATATATGTGTGTATATATATATATATATATATATATATATATATATATATATATATAAAATATATTTAGTATGTATTTATAACAGTTGTACATATGTAAACTTGTCTATGTTTTTTCATAAAGTACAGTACATTAAAAGGTACTGTACATATGTACACAAAGTGACTGTCCCATGTGTTTTCAGTACTGTGGAATATCTGTAGTAAACGGTGTATTCTAAAACCCATGAAGCATGTATATAACTCAGATGGCTTAGTGGTAAGTCTATTGACTATGGTGTGCATGGTCCAGGGTTTAAGACCTGCAAGGGTTGTTAATAACTTTGTTTAGGCCAGAATAAGTCAGTGGTAAGCAGGTGCAAATGTGTTTTCACGACAATAAGCAGCAGGTAAACACATTTAAAAGAAATGTAGAACTCGCAGTACACTTGAAATGCCCTTCTTTGGTAATCCTGCTGATGTCATTCATTGTGAAATACATCTTTGGGGAAGAGGTGCTTCAGTAATGTCTGTGGTGTGTACTATGACTGCATACTGCTGTAGAATAATAAATGAGTTAGGGAGGGGTTCGAATACCAGATATGACAGGTGTGTGTGTGACTTGTATCCTCTGTAGTGGTGGTTGTAAGTGTGTGACACTTGTGGGCAGTGTGGAGGGGGTTTTGCATATTTTGTATGTTGGCCGTACTCTATATCACAATGTCAACCATACAGGGATAACAAATGTACATTAGCTGTGAGGCTGGGGTGCAAAGCCATACCTATACATGTGACATCAAGACCAGCCAATCACAGCTAGCAACCCCACTATTACCCAGAGCACACACACAACCCATGTGTCATACGCACACACATGCCTAGGCAATAGCCAATATGTGGGTAGTAGACTGCATATTGGCCACTTATAGTAACTATGCAGTGATAGCAGTGGGCTACAGAGGGCATGTCACCCTGGCCATCTGTCCAATATGCACTCACATGCACACAGTGCTCCTCCACCATGTTCCCCAATGGATATTTGCACCACCTATGTTGCCTTCACATGTGACTCACAATGGACATACCATGCCTGACAACATGCTTACAACTGCTTTACAGTGCCTTAATCACTCTGTATCCATCGGCCCTTGTTCTGGCTAGCAACAAAACAAGCAACCTCGGCTAGGCTTGAACCCAAGACCATGCACACCATAGCCAAAGTGAGTTACATCTTAGCCACCTCAGATAAATACAACTCTGCTGTATTCACAAACATATCATCCGGCCCAGTCATTCAACAGTACAGAGAATGTATTCTAACATGTAGATGTATGTGTGTGTGAAAATATATTAATGTCAACACAGATACAAATATATATATATATATATATATATATATATATATATATATATATATATATATATATATATATCGATAGATAGGGTCGGCCATGGTGGTGCAGCGGTTAGCATTGCCGCCTCACAGCAAGAGGTTCTCCAGTTCAATTCTTGACTGGGATGCCTTCTTTGCGGAGTCTGCATGTCCTCCCTGTGGTCATGTGGGTTTCATCCGGGTGCTCCGATTTCCTCCCACATCCCAAAGACATGCTGTAGGTGGATTATACACTCTAAATTGGCCCTAGGTGTGAGTGTGTGTGCCTTCTGTGGAAGGTTGGGCACCAGGCTGGCAACTCGACACTGTAAAACTCCACTGCCAATCATGAGCAGACAGGTGACCCGCTGTGGCGACCCCTAACCGGGAAAAAGCCAAAAGAAGAAGAAGATATATATGTACATATATATATATATATATATATATATATATATATATATATATATATATATATATATATATATATATATCCACATATATGTAAGCAGATATTTATATGTATATAGGTATATATGGACATGCATCTGTAGATAAGGTGGGAACATAGCAGAAACATATATGTCCACATGTACCATGAATGGGGTTGACAGACACAAACAACATACGTCATGCATGAATAGGTATTTTGCCCCACAGCCAAACATGTCTGTCCTGCAATACACTACCAACTGTTGTACATCCCATAACCAGGACCTTACACAACAAGGCCACAAGATGTTGACAGTACCCCATCCCACCTGTATGATGTCAGGCTGGTATCAGTAACATATCATGCAGTACAGTCAGGCTCATAATGACTCCCATTTTGAAGTCATCTGTTACCTTTGTTAGCCAGAGTCCCATACTATTGGCCTGTACTAGAGAGATGTAGATTTCAAACAACAGTGGTCTCAGGACTGAACCCTGAGGTACTCCACCTGTCAATTGTCTGGGGATGGCTTTGGAGATGGTTACACCTACAGTTTGGGTTCTGTCAGTAAGCCATGTGGCAAACCATCGAGTGGCATAGGGATGTATAGCCGGATTAGTATGTTAATCTATGTCTCCAGACTGGTGTATGGTATTGAAGGGCTTGGCGAGGTCCACATAGGTGTTGTGCACTGCCTTACCCTCTTCAACAGCTATGCAGACTGAGTCAAAGCAGACAATCAGTTTCAGGAGGCAAGAGTGGCCCTCCATGAGCCCAATCTGTGTGAGGTCCAGTGTTTGAGGGTTGCCAATGTCTGTGTTCCAAACTTCCCTGATAATGCATTCCATGGCTATGCAGATCAGGCTCATCAGACTGATGTGACAGTAGTTCCAGGAATCCAAGGTGGATCCCCCCTTGTGGAGTGGGATAACTGCAGCTGTGCACCATTCAGTGTGCACCAGTCCTGATGTGAGGTTATGATTACACATGACAGTCTGGCTCCATGGATGATGTATTCTTAGCTGTGGATAGTGCAGGTTCTGCCTGTGTGGCCATGATTACTGGCCAGGGATCTCTGTTCATATTGCCATGGGCCCTTTTGGGGGTGAAAGGGGGTGACTGTGGCACTAAACCAATCCGCCAGGATATTGGCACAATCCATGGGAGCAGTCTGTGTAATGCCATTCTGTCATAGCTCAGAGCACTTCTCAGCATTGCCAGTTAGATTCTGGACATAACTATAGAATGCTGTGTGGTTGTCTATGGAATCTGTGGTGAATTTAGTTACATAATCAGCTTTAGAGGATTCCATGATGGATCTCAGCATCTTACTGTGGCTGGTAAGGGAGTTGTTTGCATCCTTGGAGTATTCTTTTTGCTTCAACCATGTCTACCTTCTGTTGTATACTCTGTTAATGGCAAGAGACCACCAAACTGGCTTGCTTATTTGGGAGGTGACCGTTCTGGTTCCATGTGGGATGTCAGGAATCATGTACAAGTAGATGTGCTCATACAGTACCTTAGTGCATGATTCATCAGTAGAACTGTCAGCTCCTTTGTCCATGGGTGTCACAAACATTGTCACTTCTGCCTTGAGTAGCATGAAGTTGGTTTTGGAGAGGTCTTTTATGTACAACTGTATCTACATTCCTTTCACATGTTCACTTTGAGTAGCCTATGGTGGGATTACTGTGGTAAAACCTCAGTCTCATGTACTGTTGTGATGGCTTAGCGATTAGTAACTGTGACTATGATGTATAGGGTCCTGGGTTCATGACCTGCAAAGGTGGGTTATTCTGGATGGCCAGGACAGCAGTTAATGCATACAGACTAATTGTGGCAATTTAGGTTAGTCACACTCAATACAATTCAAATGCCCTACATTGGCAATCCTGCTGATGTCAATCATTGGGGAGTACACCTTTGGGGAAACAAATACTCCAGCAAACCCTGTGGTGCATGCTATAACAGTGTAATGCAGTAGTGTGATATAGAACTCTGGTAGGGGTTCTAGTCCCACACATGGGAGTTGTGGATGCTTTTGTGTCTGTTCCTATGTCTGTGTAGAGAGCACTGCATGTTTGGCTAGTCACACTCACTACAATTCATTGGCCCTACTTTGACAAGCCTGCTGATGTCACCCACCTAGAAATACACCTCTGGGGATGCTATAACCCAGTAATCTCTGCAGCGCATCCTGTAACCGTGTACTGCTATAGTGTGGTAAAGTAGTTAGGTGTTCTAATCTCAGACCTGGCATCTGTGTGTGTTTCTGTGTGTGTGTGTGTGTGTGTGTGTGTGTGTGTGTGTGTGTGTGTGTGTGTGTTTGTCTGCCTGAGTAGAGAACAATGCTTTTTACAGTAGACACACTCCATACAATTCACATACCCATCTTTGCCAAGGCATTTAGGATTAGGCTGCTGATGTCACCCACCTGGAAATACATGCCTGGGAATCTTATAGCCCAATAATCTCTATAGCACATGCTATAACTGTGTAATGCTGTAGTGTGATGAACTAGTTCAGTAGGAGTTCTATTCTGAGACAATGGCATGTGTGTGTGTGCTTCTCAGTCATATCCTGTGTGGAGGTGGCTATGAGTGTCTAACAAGTGGACTTGTTGAGGAGTGGGTTTTGTACTTTTACTATATGGTAGCCATATTATATGTCACAATGTCCACCTGACGAGGATTACAGATTTCAATCAGCCAAGAGACTGGGTTGGCAAGCCATAACCCTACATCTGATAAAATGCCTGGTGAACAAAGTAAGAAACCCTAATATTACCCGGAATACAGTCTGAACCCATGTCTCATACAGAAACACACTTGTCTAGAAGACTGCCGCTACATTCCTAGTACCCTGCATATTGTTGACAGATGGTAAGGATGGTGTGATTGCAGTGGGCTGCAGAGGGCATGGCACCCGTCAAGGCACATAATTGTGGACAATGCACCTTCACTATGTTCCCCACTGGATGCCTGCAACATATGTGGTGCCATCAAATTTGATCCACAAATGACATACAATGCCTTACACACATGCCCTGTATGGACAGATGCCACTGACATCAGGGAATACCTGTATCATGCTATCAATGCAGGTGGCACTGGGCACCAGCACATTTGTAGAAGAAATGGGCAGATATGGACCTCCCTTACACCCTTCCTGCACATCCCTAGCTATCTTGCCTACTGTCTTTCCCTCTTTGTGTCCCTTTTTCACCACCTTCCTGCAATAAGTGTGTCTACGCCTGTTTGCATGGGGGTAAGTGGGAGTAAGCACTTTTAAGCAGCAGTAGGTGGGTTTCAGCCTGTTTGCGTGGGGGTTAGCACTGCATACACAGGTTAAGTAATCTAGAAGCTAACTGAGTGTGAGAAACTGTAACTGGCTGTTAGCACGGCTTCCCAACGTGCAAACACGCTCACTAGTGCTTACTACTGCTTATTTATGCTTATACCTGCTTACTAGTGCCTTATTCATTATGACACTGACACTTCACTCCAGTTCACATTTAATTGTTATTATGCATGTTATACAGCAAACAGATGTCAAAATTTGTTCATATACAGATTTCCAATGGAAAATGGTATGTGCTGCAGTGGAAGTCGAACTGGGAATGACTGTTCATTTGGTGGATGCTCTAACCACTACACTATTGCTGTGCTGCTTCATTTGCATATATACCCCTATACCTATGGATCCTAGTTCCCCAAACACCCAGCCCAACGCTTCATTGACACAGCAGTCATCCATTCTCCAGTTGGGAACGATTGGCCACTCCCTACTCCTCTGGACCCATCCCATGGGTTGACTCAAGCCACGTATCCTCAGACATCCCAACCTTTTAGTCCACAAACATTGGTGAAATGAGTGACCAATAGGACACTATTCCAAATTTTTGGGTTGTCCCACCTGGGACACACGTCTTTATTTCAAGATTAGACTCTATACTTCATTGCTTCGTTACTCCAGTTAACAAGACACTACAATAAATTAATAACTAAGACTATATGATAACGCACATATTACACATGAAAACTAATAATGTATGAGTTCAGCAAAATTATATTACAAATAAGACCAATTTAGTGATTGGCGTTGATGTAGCCGGTAAATCACAGGAATGATTCCACTATTGCATAATGAGAAAGTCCTCACATTTTATTTTTTGAGAACAGCACTAACATCAAACATAATACACACATCTGAATTTTTGCAGATTCGACCCTTCCCTCTATCTTCTCATAACTCTAATACTATAGTACTGCAATATACAATGTAAACCTAACAACAACTTATTTCACCTTGGAATTTTATATCCCAGCAAAATTGTGCAAAATGTTGCAAAGAAATAAAAAAATATATATATATACATATATATATATATATATATATATATATATATATATATATATATATATATATATATATATATATATATATAAAACAAGCATTTCATGACAGTCTGAGTAAGGCCTGCACTGTTACAAAGGCCATGCATTTTGCATGATAGTGAGTCGGGATATATAAGCCAAAGTGAAGAGAAGAGGGTCACCATCATTTCTGTAATGAGCTATAAATAAATGTTTATTTATTTAACATCTGTTAACCGATTATGCAGACTGTTCCAATGAGTCAGGACTCCATTCAGTCATGACTTGAACCTTAGAGACCAAACAACACAACTAAACATACACAAGAATCATACCTCTCAGCCTTTTAATGTAAGAAGTCTAACCAAAGCAAAATATAATGGGGGGGCAAAGATTGGGACATACTGGGATCAATTCAATAGTTCTGCTTGACAGAGGCTCAGTAAATTGATCACTGGGGCAGCGTAAGCTGACACACCTTGGCTAGGCTTATAAATGCCCTTGGACAGATAGCCTAGTACCTATCTATGACCCTATGAACCTATTACATTTATGATTATGCACAACCTATTATTCTATCTACTGTCAAGATTTGTAGGGGCACTTTCATGTTATTTATGTCTGCAAAAGGAATGAATGCAGTACAGGGAATGTACTTCTACATATAGATGTATGTATGTGTGTATGCATATATATTTATAACAAACTCACTGACATCCACAAGGCGGTCCAATTAGAACCAGACCATCCAAACCTGACACGCCTGGATCCATAATTTCATACCCATGGTTCCTCCACCCCACCCGAGTTCCACATACATGCAAACCATCCATTCTACAGTTGCTATCCCAGCCATAACACACCTCCACACAATGCCTTCTCCCCAGCATTAGGGACCCTACATGTATGTTGTCTCAACCCATGTATCATCAGGCTCTCCCAAACTTTTAGTCCTTGAACATACCTGCCCTGGCTTGTGTAATGGTCAGAAATCCAAACAAACTGCAAATTTTTGGGTAGTCCCACAAGGGACTACCCTGTAATTGTTTGTAAGGTAGACTTAGCAGGTCGACAATGTTACTCCCACTGGTAATATCCTGCCTGTGGTTTGAGAAGCAGTGATTTGCTCACCCCTGCCCAGCTTGATATGACATAAGATGACAGCACAGATTAATACAGGTGTTGCTGTTGTTTTCCTTCTCATTCTTTCTGTATGCTTTATTGTCACAACGTTCATTCTTCATATATAGATATATATATATATATATATATATATATATATATATATATATATATATATATATATATATATATATTATATCTGTACATACACATGCACATACATCTACATAATTATATACATTTCCTATGCTGTTGCATGACTGTGCTGGATGATATGTTTGTGATAACATCCGATTTATGTGTATCTGGCATGGCTTAGTGGTAAATTACATTGGCTGTGGTGTGCAGGGTCCTGGGTTTAAGCTTTGCAGAGGCCATTTATTTTGTTGCTGGGCAGAACATGGGCCAGTGGATACAGAGTGATTAAAGCACTTTTAAGCAGTTGTGAGCGGGTATGTGTGGGTTTGCATGATGGTAAGCAGTGCTAACTTTCGATTACAGTTTCTTAAATTCAGTTAGCTTCTACTATGCTTAATGTGTGTAGGCACTGCTTACACTCACGCAAATGCACTTAAACATGCTTACTAGTACTTATATATGTTAATTACTGCTTATTTGTGATTAAACCTGCTTACTAGTGCCTTATTTATTATGATACTACCACTTTAAATTAAATTAATTAAACATTTAATGCAGTACTCCAGTTCACATTTACATGTTATTATGTAAGTTATACAGCAAAAAGATGTAAAAATATGTTCATATACACATTCCACATGGAAAATGATATGTACTGTAGTGGGACTCGAACTGTGAATGTTTGTTCATAAGGCAGATGTTCTAACCACTACACTATTGATGTGAATGTCAATTCTGCATGCTTTTTCTATTTGGATGATTTTGACGTATAATAGGTTCATAGTTCCATAGGTTGTTACTAGGCTATCAGCCCTAGGGCCTATACAAGCCTAGCCGTAACAATTCCCTGACTATTTCTTCCCATAATATTTACCTCCCTGGACCCCTGTCTAGCAGGGCGGCTGACGTAATCCCCAGGTGAAGTTTCTATCTCCCATCCAATTGTCAAGGTTCCTTTTGAAGAGGGCCAAAGAGGCACTCTCTTGACATGTATGGGCAGTCTATTCCTGAGTCTGGGAAGTCTCTGGGTCAGGAACCTATCCTTCCAGCATGTTTTGTTCATTGTGATGACAAGGTTTAGATCCCTGGATGGTGTGGCTCTGAGGGATTGGGATTGCTTTAAGTGTAGCATGTCCAACAGCTCTGGGTTTTACATGGCCTTGTATGTTAAGCAGAGATCACCTCGGAGTAGACGATATGCTGGAGTTTTGGCAAGCTATCAACTCCCTAATTAAACCAGGCAAAACTACCAATCCAGCTCCCATCTCCAATGATGACAACATGGACATAGCCTCTCAGTTTAATCACCACTTTGCAGAATCCATAATGGCACTATCCAGCCAATTGTCCAAAAACAACCCTCCACATATCCCAGCTAAGTCTCTAGGTAACACCCCCTTACTCTCTCACCTGTTCCCACCTCCAAAATAAAAAAAAAAAACTACTTTTGAAATTAAAACCTACCACTCTTGCAGCTGATAATCTACCTGACAACTTCCTAAAACTAGCTGCAAAATCATTATCCTACCCCATTTCTGTCCTCATAAACTGGTCCATAAAACAATCCTACATCCCTCAACTGTGGAAAGTTCTTGCGTTATTCCTCTTCATAAAGGCAGTAATTCCTATAACTTCTCTAATTACTGTCCTATAGCTACTCTGTCTCCCCTCTCCAAGCTGCTAGAGAAGTGTATTCACTGTCATGTCATGTATCTCCTGAACACACACAAACTCCTCTCCACCACACAACATGGGTTCCGGCCACAACACAGTAGAACTACCGCTCTTCTGTCATTTACCAATCTAGTAAACCAACACAGAAACGACTGTAACTATACATCTGCTATGTCTTTGGATCTATCCAAAGCATTTGATATGGTTTCACAGTCCCTACTATTAGATCCACTAGTGTCCCAATCATTTGCCCCTTCTACTACTGCCTGGTTCAAGAACTACCTAGCTGATAGACAACAATCTGTCCAATGGCAAGGGGCACTATCTCTTCTACTTCCAACTTCCATAGGCATACCACAAGGCTCAATACTGGGCCCACTTCTCTTTTCTATCTACACTAACAAAATACATACCTCCACCAAGCATGCCACATTCATTTTTATTACTATTATCTTACCCCAAGTTCTTATCAGTTACCATTAGTCTGACTTTATGGACTTTATATACCAAATATTGTACTCCTCAGAACCTCTTTTCCGCCTCATCATCATCATCATCGACATCATCATCATCATCATTATCAACAACCCCCCTTTTCATATTTTCTACAGGAGGTCAAGGATGTCATATCAACTATCAACACCTCTTGCCATTTAATGCCTGTCTCCTACCTTCTTCAACAGTCATGCCTAACTGTCACATATATTCTATCACACAATCCATCCATTTGTTGGCTGCCTTTGTTACCTCTTCCAGTTTTTCTGTCTGCCTTAAGTTTTCACTAGATTGTCTGTCTTCTGCTTTACTACAGTTGTGCATGAACCAACCTAATCTTTTCTTGTTGATCTTCACTACAATTGGAGATACTAGGACTTCTGGCTTGAAGTTCCATTTCTTCATCTGACCCCCAGTGTGCATCCTACCATCCACCTCAAGCACTTCATCTCCATCACCTCTACTTCCACAGCTGCTCTGCCTTCACTCCCCAGATTTCTGTACCATACATTAGCACTGGTCACCCCATAGTTTTATACACCTTACTTTTCTTCAATCACACACTAACACTGACACTCTAGGCCAGTTGGCTGCAGCTCATAAGCTACGCTAAGCAAAGGGCAGTGACGCGCAAACACGCTGCGTTTCACTTACACTTTAAATAACGAAGAAATACAAATGTAAAATAGGGACACGGGGAATTTAAATGTAATAGTTCTAGGGACGGGGGCTCAACATTCAACAACGTGCTTGTGTGTTTACTCCTTTGATTTTATTTCAGTGTTCGTGGACACTCTTGTATGCTTTGCATGCATTTCAGTATCCACAGACACTGAATTAATTGCTTACTATTAAAGGCAGGCTCTAATAGTAAGCATTGTAGGTTGTGCAACTATGGGAGCATGTTTAAGCCTCCATGCCATGCTTAAACATGCCCCCTGCACTTGCACACGTTTCCTGTGCACGTAGAGGGTGCAGCAGCATGCCCTCATAAATATTCATATGGTGCTGCTGCACCATCTCTAAAGAGGATGCTCGGTGCAAGGCTAAAACCGTCCTTGCGCCGAGCTTCATGAATCCCAGGGTACATGTCTATGACTTGCTTGGTGATTACCAAAAGCACTAACAACCCGTTTTCTGCTGTTATTGCAGTAATGACTACTGGCAGAGGATGCTTTGTGTTAGCACACTCCTTACAGACATGCACACATTCAAACATGCACACAAAGCCATACCGCTAACCTGTACCTGAGCTAATGGAATGTAGCTGATAATGCCTCTTATTTTTCCCCATCCCTTATAAATCACCAATGGTTTCAGTCAGTTAATAATGCCAGTCATTAGAATTTAATTCTTGTTATTATTCAAAAAATGTATCAGAGCACAAGACCTGTCGCTCTATTACCTCTCTAAGTGGATTAAAGTAATATTTAGAAAGACTCCCTGGTGTCATCTATTACTCCCCCTCAGCTTTCTCTGGAAGTCTTTAGCACGTCCCCCATATGTCATGGACCACTACAGTCAGTCAGAAATGCCAGACATTGGAGTTTTGTACTTCCAAGCTTTACCTTCATGTTCCAAAACCCATGCTCTACTAACTTTATAAGCCCAGTGTCTTATCCTCCCTGGTAAGGTTCAACCATAAAGCTGTCTCCTTTGAAATCAAAATCAACTCTATAATCCCATTAAATCCAGTAATAGTTAGAAACTCTTCCAAGGCAAATTACCTTTTATTAAGTGATGGGTTGTCAAAATTTAATGCTCCTCTAAACCCAGAAAACACAGCAGCCTATAACGAATTGCTCTCAGAAACTCTGTACAATAATGTGAATGGCTGCACAGAGGCTGTTGCACTTACTAGAAGTTAGCCCAGAACTAGCTCTAGAAGCAAACCACCATTGTGGCATCCCAAATTAAACAGGATGTACAACAAAAGATGATGTCAAAATCAGGAAAGGTAATTCCCATAAGGATAGAAACTGTTTCATCAAAGTAAATAGGAACTAAATAGGTTAAGCAAAGCCAGCTTTGAGGTTAAGATAGCTTCCCAGATGAAAGCTAACCATAAGGCCTTCTACAGCTATGTCAGAAACCTTAAGGGTAGCACATAGCAATGTGCTGAATTGGTGGTTAATACTGCCACATTAACTGAGCCTGTTAGCAGACAAATTCAGTTCCAACTCTAGCCCCCTCTCACCCCCAACCATCACCTCAAAAATACCCTCAATCATAACCTATTCTGCTATAACAAGGGAGCATGCACTAGCTGAACTCACTAAAGCTCAGTGGACCCCAATAATATCCCAGAATGCCTCCTGAATAACATTTTCGTAGGTTCATAGGTAGGTACTAAGCTGTCTGCCCGAAGGCATTTATAAGCCTAGCTGGAATGTGTTGGCTTTCGCTGCCCCCTTAGATTAGTTCCCTGTGCCACTGTCAAGCAGAGCCATTGAAGTGATCCCTGGGGTAAACATTCTGTTTCCCATTCACTCGTCAAGGTTTCTCTTGAAGAGGGTTAGCGAGGAGCTCTGCCTAATGTAGATTGGAATCTTGTTCCAGAGCATGGGAAGTCTCTGGGACAGGAATCTATCCCTCCAGCACGTCCTATATATTGTTGTGGTGAGGTTTAGATCCCTGGAGCATGTGGCCCAAGGGGATATGGTTTTCTTTAGGTGGAGCATGTCCATCAATTCTGGGTTGGACATGGCCTTGTATGTCAGGCAGAGGTCACCTCTGAGTAGGCAGTATGCAACCGAGTACAGCTGGAGTTTCTTCAGTTGAGCTGCATAGGGCATCTGCTTGAGGCCAGTGATCCTCTTGGTGAGGTACTTCTGTGTTCTTTCCAGTTGTTGCAGGTGTCTTGTAAGGTACATCTCAAATGGGGCATTGTACTCTATAATGGGTCTGATGAGTGATGCGTAGAGGGGTCCAATGACCTCTTTCAATCTGGATACAAACCCTTTTGTGATTAGGTGGGCCACATAGAAGGATTTTCTAACAACTTTGGCAATGTGATTATCAAAGGGGAGGTTACTGTCTACTTGGGTCCCCAGATCCCTTATTACGTCTTCCGTATTTAGGGGGCTACCACCTATGTGGTAGTTTGTGGATACTTTGTTTTTTCCAAAGGGGATGACTATGCACTTTTTGGCATTTAGCTTGAGGCCATGGTTTTGACACCAGGTATCTGTCTCAGTGAGACCCTTTTGTAGGATGTCTGTGTCAGCCGGCGAAGCAATTATAGCCCCTAGTTTGCAGTTATCTGCAAACTTGGTCAGCCATAGTCCTCCTGTGCTTGCCTGTACCTCTGAGAAGTATATGCCGAACAGGAGGGGTCCTAGGACTGAGCCCTGGGGAATGCTACTTGTAACTTGTTTAGAGTCAGACCTACCTCCCACAACTCTTACCATGTGGGTTCTGTCTGTGAGCCAGCTGGCAATTCATCTCGTGATGTAGGGGTTTATGTTCAGGCTGGTGAGCTTGTCTATAATACCTGAGTGGGGAATGGTGTTGAACGCCTTTGCGAGGTCTAGGTAGGCTGTGTGGACCACCTTTCCCTCATCTATAGCCTTGGTAACTGTCTCAAAGAAGTCCACCAGATTTAGGAGGCATGATCTGCCCTTAACAAAGCCGAACTTGGTAGGGTCCAGTGTTTTGAGGTTCCCAATGTTTCTGTTAATGGGATCCATGATGATGCGCTCCATAGCTTTGCAGACCAAGCTAGTCAGGCTTATAGGGTGATAGTTCCCGGGGTCCGTTGTGGCTCCACCTTTGTGGATCTGAATAACCTTTGCTGTGCACCACTCTGTGGGCACATAGCCTGTGAAGAGGCTGAGTTTAAACAGTGTGTTTAGGTGAGGGGTTATTTCGTCTTTGAGCTTGTGTAGAACGCAGCCTGGGACACCGTCCAGTCCCATTGATGTTGTGTTTTTGGCTTTGGAGAGGGCTGTTTTAACCCGAGTGTCTGTGATTTCAGGGACTCTACATTCTTCTGGTATAGTTATGGGCCCTTTTGGGGGTGAGAGAGGGTTGAAGTTTGCACTGAACCTGTCTGCCAGGATGTTGGCTATATCAGTCGGATCAGTGTATTTTGTGCCATTCTGCACTAACTCTGAGCAGATCTGAGAATTGCCACTTAGATCCTTGACATAGCTAAAGAATGCCTTGTGGTTATCTTTGGAGTCCATGCAATTTTTCTTTCGAAGCTAGCCTTGGATTATTTTATGAGGAAACATAGTTTCTTGCTGATACTGATCAGGGTTGTCTTCCCTTCTTGGGATTTTACTCTTTTCTGTACTAGTTTCCTCCTTGTATTGTATAGCTTGTTTATGGCAGGAGTCCATCAGACTGGTTTCCTTTTCTTGGAGGAGTGATTTATAGGTTTAAGGTTTTAAAGTGCCTAATATATTGGTTTCAGTTTTAACTCTTATTTATTCATTAATGTTTATGAGTATTTATGAGTCATTTTATTGAATCATTTTATTGAATGTTTTTATTGGTCAATCTGTTCACTAGCAAGATATTTAACCTGTCAATTTACCTCAGAACCACATCTGATGAAGTGTTTACCTTGGCTTTGGTTATTTGTCTCATTTTGGTATCATGTGGCTGTTTTTTCTTGTTTAATAAACATGTACTTACAGAGGAATGTCTTGTCATATGAAAGCTTATGTCTGGTTAACAAAAATGTTCTAACAATATATATATTGTCTCTATCTCTATACTCAGTTATAATGCTTATCTAGTGTCAATTTCTGTTTCTGTATCGAAAGTTGTATTTTTTGTCTAGTGTCAAATTTTGTTTTTGTATCAAAAGTTGTATTTTTTTATCTAGTATCAATTTTTGTTTTTTTTTTGTATCAAAGGTTGTATTTTTATCTATTGTCAATTTTTTGCTTCTGTATAGATGATCATATTGTCATCATATTGTACAACTATTTGTTTTTCTGTACTGAATGTGGAGCTTTTCTCCCCCCGTCCTCCGCTGTAAATGGACATTAGTCCAGTCGGACTATCTCGGTAAACAAATGTAAAATAAATGTTGCTGTTTGCCTTTTGGCTTTTCCCAGTAAGGGGTCGCCACAGTGGAACTCCAGTCCGCTAATGATTGGCAGTAGATTTTTTACGAAATGCCAAGGTGCCAGCTCGATGCTTGGCCTTCAACAAAGGCATGCCCATTTACGCACGCATGTCTTTCGAACGCTACCCAACCACAGAGAGGACATGCAGACTCCACACAGAAGGCACTCCCAAGCCCAGCCGAGAATCGAACGGGAGAACCTCTTGCTGTGAGGTAACAATGCTACCGCCGTACCACCGCGGAAAACAAATGTAAAATAAATAAAATAAAATAAATAAATATATGTACATTTGTTTGTAAAAGTTTAAAAAATATATAATTTAGGGGTTATGTGCATTACAATATGTTACAGTATTGATGGAAAAGATGATGGGCGGTATTCATAGTCTGTGGCTGCAGACAGTAGTGCTACACAGGTATGCATTAAATATGGAAAGATGAAGCAAATTTTATAATCACACCCTTTGTTTCTAAACATGTAAATTGTGTAAAGGTCCTCTTTTTGTATGTGTGAACCATAAATTGTATGTGCCTTGATGAACGGTTGTGCACAGTCATGCTTAAAGCATTACAGCAAAGCTGTGAACAGCTAAAACTCTTTTTCTATTTTTTTAAATTATAGGGGCTAGAATAGTTTCATATGGGGTTATCCTTTTGTGGATACCCTGATGGTTTCATTAAAGAACAGAAAGGAAGTAATACAAAAGACTGAAAAAGGGTACATAAACAAAGAGGGGAAAACATAAGGGAAACATCAAGAAGGTTTGAGCCGGAGAAGGTAGGAGAGGATGGGCACTATGTTTTAGTCAGGGATAGACTCCCCCCTATTTTTCAGAAGTTTTTTTTTTTTTTTTTTTTGTAAGAGGGTAGTGTGGTGAGAAATAGAGAAAATGGTGTAGGAGAAATGGTAAGGGAAGAAAGACTGAGGAAGTCCCAACTGTGCAGCCAGTCCACAGAGCCTCAAACACGTTCACTGGCAGATGATGTTGTAGTGTAGGTCCCCATGTTGAAGGAGTAGGAATCAGTGTTGGCATGGTGGTCGGCACCAACTGAGCAAGTGTGGCTTCTACATGCTGAAGAGAGGATTTGATTGGCATAATTCTCTTGTCCACTTCCTCTTCCAGTAAGTTCTCAACAAAACTCCAAAGCTCCTGTTCAGTGAGGCTTGTCAGGCTGTCACATGCAGGAGTATCTTCAGAACTGACACCTCACTCTAACCCTACAAGGATGGGCCCAGATGAGCAGAGGGTGAACTCTCCCTAGACTGGGAGGCACATGCCCAGACTGGTCGACGGATATGAACTTGTATAAACAAAAATTGAAATGGGAGGGAAGCAAAACAACAAATTAAGATGGAACACATAAGCAAAAAGAAAAAAAATGGGAGGGGAGAGACAAAACATAAGAAAATCACAATAAATCCTCACAATACTGTTATAATTCAAGGTATCAATTCAATAAACCATTCAGAAAATATCTTTATTAAAGTTCAGTTGTGTATAGTAAGTGCTTATGAGTACACTTGGTGGTACTGATTGGGGCAGTGCTTATGTAACTTGGGAAAATGTGTAAGAGTATTGCTTATGCAAACTTCTGATGAATTGAAATGGTTTTGTATTTCATTTCCATGCTTTTCCATCACATTTTACAGTACACAATCAAAAACCATGAAAGGAATCAACTACTGTAGCTAATCATGCTTAAAAATGACAGTATAACACATTTTCATTGATTTGCTCCTGTCTTTCCTGGAATTTCTTTCAGTTGCAAAAGTCTAACAACAGTTGTGTGCAGGATTTCCACTGAAATCAGTTTTAAAAGCGTTGTGTTACCATGTATGCTATCCTGAATTATGTGTAATTTTTCTGCTATAGTTCAGTAAGTGATAGATATCTTATAGACACCTGCTACTCTTACCAGAAGACTCCACCAGTCTCTTGGTACTTCTCTTTTCTTGTTGACAATTGTGCTGTATATCTTCCTCAGCTACAAGTAAAAGAGAGATGGATAATCTTGTTGACCTCTATTTGACTGTATTCCACATATACACATTTTATATTCCCTGTAATAATTTTCATTTATGTCTTATCCTGTCAGATTGTAACTGTTGAATGAATACGTGTGTATTATTAAAATTCAGTAGTAAAATATTCTATTCTTGTGTATGGTAGTGAAGAAGCATGAATGCAGGTCTGCATATTTGTTTTAAAATGCAAGCATTACTGTGTGGAAAAAGTGAACTGCGAATGCTGAAAATTAACAGTTCCAGGAAGTGTGAATTTCCTTTTCTGCAGAACTTTTTCTAACATGCAACAATGAAGTAAAACAGCTTGTTCTGTGAAAATGTATTTGCTGCTCATCATTAAACTGAAGTAACTCCCACTCCTCCCAACAGGCAGTCTGACTAAGGTGTGGTGAGTGTCATTTCAGACATGTTGTATGTGCATCAAGAAATACTTACAAACAAACAACTAAGTTCAGCAATTCTTTTTACTTATATTTACTTACATCTCACAAAATCTGTCTTCTTTTAATAATCTGAAAAGACCTTACAACTTTTTCACTATAACAGTAAATCATTGCAATGCTACACAATTATTTACACCTGTAATTGCACGTTTTAGTTATAGCTGCATTACATGTAGTCAGCATTACTGATATTTGAACATGATTAATACATTTGCAGTTATCTAGACAGATTACTAATTTAACATTCTTTAGTGGCATTTTATTAATTACTGTAACCTCAACAGGTAACAGCAGCATTTTCTCTCTGTCATGATGAACAGATGGATGTTTGATTACATGATATGGTACTTATTTTTTTTTCTTAATGCATTTCAGAATGTCACCTCAAGTACATATTTAAACCCACAGGTTAAGATATCTGACTGTTAAAGTACATGTACTTGCACATTTTTCTACCCCCTATTCATTATATATATATATATATATATATATATATATATATTTGCTAAAAATACATTTAACTTTAAATGATTTAACATCAGTTAAAAAAAGAAGAAGAAAGCAAACCTATTGATTCTTTATCAATATTTAATCTAGACCCTTTCAAAAAACATTTAATATTAATGGTCTCATTTAGACCTGGGGGCTTATCAGCTTTTAATTTGACTTGCCATTTCAGTGTTTTCATTCGATTCTCCTTCCAGACTGTGGGTTTGGATTTGTTTTTTGGCTTTTTCATATATATATATATATATATATATATATATATATATATATATATATATGGTTCACCTCCTCAGCAGACTTTCTCCCATGGCCCCTTTTGTTCACATCCACACTCATTGTTTGTGTCTCTTTTTTTCTTCTGGCTCCATTGGACCACTAGTCATGGTGGGCCTTTCTACACATCCAACACTGGCTCCATTCGACCAAGCCCGCCAGTGCCTCTTCTCTACTCACATTAGGCACTACCCTCATTGGTCCCTTCCACTTCACTGGCAGGTGTTCCTCTGCTGCTGTGATCCTTTTAATCATTGGTTCTTGTATTCCACTGGAGGCACAGTAATTGGACACTACCAGGGGCTTAAAGATTGGCTGTGTAACTATATACATGCTCAACATTGGACACTTCTCATAACTTAGAGATTGGCTGCTTAATTTTATATATGTTCAACAACTGGTCACATCACATAGCTCTTAGATTGGTTGTTTGATGTTTTACATGTTCAGTTACCGGCTACCTTATAATACTGCTGAATTTCCTGTATCCAAGTCACCACTAATGCATTACTATTTAAGTGTTACTGCTCTTCAAAACTTTCAATCATTTTTCTGATGAAGTCCCGTAAATAAAAGACAAAAGCACTTAAAATAACTTGTCTGGTTTTTGCCTCTAACATCCTGATTTTTTTTGTTTTTTCTAGTTTGCAAGTCTATAAGTTTTTTTGTTATTTAGTACATACACAAATATATATATATATATATATATATATATATATATATATATATATATATATATGGTTTACCTTCATGTGTGCGTTTTGCACAAGGGCGAACAACAGTTGTCTGAAAGGACGTTTGCAAAGTTTGCAAATGCCAAACTGAAAAAGGTTTGAATGTGCAATGAGCGAATGCACAGTGACATTCGCTCATTGCAGATTCGGCATTTTGGGGCGGATTGCATTATAGTGGGGATCGGAAAATGGTCCCTTTCCCCACTGTAGTGCGATCTCAGAGTTATAATATTAAAGTAAGGGGGTGTGGGGATTGCAGGGTGGCTTGCCCCCCTGCTTTACACTTCATTACATTTCTTTTCGACATTTATGTTCGAAAATCAGCGAATCTGCTTTTCGATTTACTGATTTGCGAACATTGGAAACTGTCGCAGTTTTGATTTTTGTTGTTACGATTACGATATGAGCAATCACACTAGTTTTGCCGTTGTAAAGGTAAACCTATATAAATATATATATATATATATATATATATATATATATATATATATATATATACATATATACTATTTTTTGCATGCTATGTTGCAGTACTTCAGATAATTGCATCCTGCTTTGTCCCCACTAATGATGCAGCAAATGAGAGGGAATACCTATGTGGCCTAATTTACTCCTTGCCATCTCATTGAATTTTATCCATTCCACAAATAAAAATGTAAACAAGTCATATCTGGCACTCAGAAGGTTGTCAGCACAATCACTACACTTCAAACACCACCCACAACTACACATCACACACCCACATATGCGGAGGTTCTCCACAAAAACAAACCCAAATAAAGGAGACCTCAGAGGCAAAAACACATGCGAACTCCACAACCCTCCACACTACATACCATGTATAATCCATACATCAGTGTCTTGCAACCACTAAGGCCTCACCATAAATCAAACATATTAGTCATAGGAGGCTCCATTGTGAGACACACAGATGTAGCTCTCACCAGGCTGGATAAGGAGAAAGTCACGGTTAGTTGTTTGTCAGGTGCCAGAATTCACCATATCACACATGCACTCAAGTCTCTCAACAACAGGTACTGTTATGACTCGTTCATAGTCCATGTTGGTGTGAAGGACTTGAGATGTTCCTCCCTGGACTACAGTGAAGAGAGACATGATTGAGATCGCTGAATATGTGTCTCAGGGGGTTCCCTTCAAAACATCTAAAACCCATAACATCTAAATTCATAACAGTGAGACCAGAACATCTAAAATCCATAACATCGAATTTCATAACATCTAAAATGTATAATATGTAATAGTGTATCATCAAATATGTAAATGTTATATTTTAATCTGTTAATCTTGTGGTATCACTATGAGATGTTGTAGTTTTTATTTCTATAGTTAATATTTATATAGTGTAGGAATTTATACTCTTTATATAGTGTTTATTTTGCCATTCTGTATGTGTTTTGGTCATTCAACTAAGTGGCATAGACATTATGTATACATTCTTTATGGTGATTGTGATACACTGGGGTTAGGAAATTAACTTTTTCTCACGGTAGCGCAATCTCGGAGAAATGTAGTAAAAAGTGTGTTTGGTAGTTTGGTGTTGTTGTATGTGGATGGAATGTTATTTTTATGTGATTTGTAGTGTTCAATGTTGTGATGCACATTTTAGATGTTATAAAATTCGATGTTATGGGTTTTAGATGTTTTGGGTTTTAGATGTTCTGGTTTCGATGTTATGAATTTAGATTTTATGGGTTTTAGATGTTTTGAAGGGGACCCGTCCCAGGCAGGTATGTCCCTAGCGTTAAGCATCATTCTACCGTCGCCCAGAATGATGCCTCAATACAAACATAAAATGATTGACTTTAACAATTGGTTTATTAGCGGGTGTTATACCAGGGAGATCTAGTACCTGACAGCCTGGGAAGATATGATCGACAGACCATGATGCTTTGCTAGAGATGGCCTGCATCTGTCTCACTTGGGCTTCAGGCTTCTGGCAAAGGACCTTGTCTCCCCCATAGTGCCTTTTTTAGGAAAAGTCATGAGATTGATACTGCCAAAATTTCAACAAAATGCAAATTAAAGGTCATACATCTAAACGCTAGGAGTCTAAACATGAAAGTGGACTCATTGCAAGCATTCTTAAACCTGGAGGATGCTGACATTTGTGCAGTCACAGAAACCTGGTTCAAAGCTGCAGAGAGCACCCCAGCCTTACCTGGTTACTCATCCTATCATACATTCAGACCACAAACTGTGGGCAGCAAAGCCAAAGAAGGTGGAGTTTATATAAATATATATATATATATATATATGTATATATATATATATATATATATATATATATATTAAAGACACACACACACCTCCAGTTTGGTCAAACAATATGATGCACAGGAGACACTCCAGGTGTAGTTAACCATTAACATTAAAGTAGCTGACTCCAAATCCAGCTCCAGACAAGTGGAGTACCTCAGGGTTCAGTCCTGGGACCTCTCTTGCTTGGCATCTATTTCTTTGAAGTACAGGCCAACACTAAGGGACTCTGGCTAACAAAGTTCGCAGATGACTGAAAACTGGGAGCCATTACTGAATCCTCAAATGATGTGGATACTCTACAAAAGAGCCTTACAGAAACAGATGCTTAGTGCCAGAGGCATGGGCTCAAGCTCAGTGCCAAGAAATGTATAGTTATCCCCTTTGGGAAAAAACATGTACCTGTGAATTACCACATAGGTGGCAGTACACTAAACACCGAAAGTGTAATAAGAGACTTAGGGACACAGGTGGACAGTGGTCTCACCTTCAATAACCACATCGCCACAACAATCAGGAAATCCTTCTATGTGGCACACCTCATCACTTAAGGCTTTTCATCCAGAAAAACGAAGGTCATTGTCCCACTGTACTCATCACTCATTAGACCCATTATAGAATACAATGCCCCATTTGGTATGTACCTCTCAAGACATCTGCAACAACTGGAAAGGCCGCAGAAATACCTCACTAAAAGAATCACAGGCCTAAAGCAGATGCCCTATGCTGACCGCCTTAAAAAACTCCAACTATACTCTGTCGCATATCGTCTACTCTGAGGCGATCTCTGCTTAACATATAAGGCCATTTCAAACCCAGAGCTGTTGGACATGCTACACTTAAAAAAAATCCCAATCCCTCAGAGCCACACGTGCCAGGGATCTAAACCTTGTCATCACAATAAATAAAACATGCTGGAGGGATAGGTGCCTGACCCAGAGACTCCCCAGACTCTGGAAAAGACTGCCCATACATATTAAGCAGAGCGCCTCTTTGGTCCTCTTCAAAAGGAACCTTGATGACTAGATGGGAGAAAGGAAATTCACCCCGGGATCACGTCAGTTGCCCTGCTAGACAGGGGTCCAGGAAAGTCAATAGTGTGGGAAGACATAGCCAGGGAATTGTTATGGCTAGGCTTGTACAGGCCCTAGGGCCGATAGCCTAGTACCAACATATGAACCTATGAACCTATGAATAAGACCCTATTCAAATCATAGCTAGCTATAGGCCCCCAAATTTTACTCAAGATGCCCACTCCACCTATCTGGACCTCTTCAAATCTATCAAGATTCAACCCTTTACCCTGATCCTGGATGAATTTAATTACCCAACTATAGACTGGAAAAACTACTCATGCCAGAACACAAATGCCCAGAGATTCCTTGATTTTATCAATGCAAATGCCTTGGAACAGCTAGTCGATACCTCCACAACAGGTGATAATATCTTGGGCTTGGTATTAACTAACATGAGTAACCACTGCAGAACCCCTACAGTATCATCCTCCCTGGTAAGATCAGACCATAAAGCGGTCACTTTCGAAGTCAACATCCCTCTGACCCCCCTCTAGACAGGGACAAACAAAAAACTTCTTCAAAGCTTATTACAACCTCCTGTGGGATGGTATAAACAGCTTCACAGCCCCCTCCTCCTCTGTAGGAACTGGCACCAATGCCCAAATCTACACCAAGGTACTATATGAGTATTTATATAGATGCATGGAATCAGGAATATCTGACAGGACAAAATCATCCTCTGGAAGGAAGAGTAAACTTGTCTGGTGGATATCTGCAATAAAACCTATATAACAAAAGGAAAAAAATGCTGTCCAGGAACAAGAAGGAGCAGGTGCCCAACTGGAAGCAATCTCTCCTTAGCCTGAACAAGGAAATAAGAGCAGTAGTGAAATCCTCTAATGCCAGCTATGAGTCCAAATTGGCCACATCTTCTAGAGACAATCATAAGGCCTCCTTCACATATGTCCACAGTCTCAAGAGAAACACCCAGATCTGTTCAGAACTGGTGGTGAAGGACACCACATACACAAATGCTGTAAATATAGTCAATCTACTGGCTGACAGATTAAGCAAAAACTTCGCCCCTCTGTTCCCCCATCAGTAAATCATGACATCTCCAATACTTGTCCCCCACCCCCTTACCTCTAGGGAACAGGTCATCACTGCCCTCTCAAAGGCATAAGATACAGTCTCCATGGGACCCGATAACATCCCAGGCTGCATCCACCATGAACTCAGGCATGAGCTTGCAGCACCATTAGGCACCGTATTCAACCAAAGCCTGAGTACCGGCTGTGTCCCAGCTGAGTGGAGAACAGCTACTGTCATCTCTTTATACAAAGGTGGAGCATCCACTGATCTGGGAAATTATAGACCCGTTAGCTTAATTCACCTGATCTGCAAAGCCATGGAATGAATTCTCATGGACCTCATTAACAGGGACATTGGCAACCTCCAAACACTCAACTCCATACAGTTTGGCTTTGTCAAGGGGAGGTGATATCTGTTAAATCTGGTCGACTTCTTTGAGACAATCACCAAAGCCATGGACAAGGGGAAGATGGTGCACACCACCTACCTTGACCTGGCCAAAGCCTTCAATACTATTCCCCACTTGGTCATAATAGATAAACTCTGTCAATTAGGCATTAATCTATATGCTACCAGATGGATAGCAAACTGGCTCACTGATAGAACCCACCTAATCAAAATTGGGGAAGCCACCTCAAGCAGTAGACCTGTAATGAGCAACGTACCCCAGGGATCGGTCTTGGGGTCTCTGTTATTCAGGATATACTTCTCTAAAGTGCAGGCCAAAACCAGTGGGCTATGGCTGACCAAGTTTGCAGATGACTGCAAGCTGGGCGTGGTCATCAATTCCCCAAGTGATGTGGACATCCTCCAAGAGGATCTCACCCAAGCAAATAACTGGTGCCAGAAACATGACCTCAAGCTGAATGCCAAAAAATGTATTACCATTACCTTTGGGGAGAGTGACATCCCCACATATTATCACATTAATAACAATGTCCTAAGTACACAATCAGTAGTGAAGGATTTGGGGACCCAGGTTGATAGCAACCTGACTTTTGACCACTATGTTACTTTCGTTGCCCACCTCATAAGTAAGGGAATCTCATCCAGGGACAAAGAGGTCATAACATCCTGTATTATTCACGTATAAGGCCAATCACTGAGGACAACGCCCCCTTCAACATGTACCTCGCAAAGCATATGCAGCAGCTGGAGATACCACAGAGTTTCCTCACCAGGAGAATCTAGGCACTCAAACATCTACCATACACAAATAGGCTAAACATCCTGTCCCTCTACTCAGTTTCATATAGACTCCTCAGAGGCGATCTCTGTCTGGCATACAAAGCAATCTCAGACCCCACATATCCGCAAGTCAAGCTCCACTCGAGTAACCCATACACATGACCTCAACCTGGTCTGTGATATCAATAGGACTTGTTGGTGGGACAGATTTGTGTCCCAGAGACTCCACCATCTGTGGAATAGACTCCCTCTCCACATCAAGCAGAGTACCTCATTATCCCTTTTTAAGCACATCCTGGATAACTGGATAGGAAACAGAAAATACATCCCTGGGATTCCACCTGTGTCCCTGCTGGACAAGGGCCTTAGGTGCTGACTTGTGCAAACATGAGCTAAACTCTTAGCTAGACTTATAAGGACCTCAAGGCCAATAGCCTAGTAACATCCTATTATCCTATGATCTATGTAAACATGAAATAAAAATTTCAGGAAATATACGCAACACCTTCTACAGTGGTTCTAACCTTTATACATCCATTTCCTTTGTGTTTATATTAAAATAGAAAGCATTCTATGAATTATGTACAGTTGCACTTATGTGCAGTAAAACTATTTTCTCAGAAGAATGTGGTCTTTGACATCAAGAATATTTCTATTTTAAAACAAATGCTACATGTCCTCACTAACCCAGCTGCTTTATACGTATAAGAGAGGAGAGATGATTTTAAACTAATCACTAGCCTTCAGCATGCCTTGACGCAAGACAAGTCTTACAATTTGTCTCGCTACGTCACCTGACAGCTCATCCTTCCAAGACAGTTGCTAGGAAAGGGAATGAATGCCAGCAGTGAGGCACTGCTCTTTTAAAAGTTTTATTCTTGCTTAAAATTAAATGTTTATATAAAATGTAAGGCTACAGCAGCAACTAGATAGCAATGAATGAGTCAAAAAGGTACAAATGAAACTCAGGAGTTTCATTGCATTTTGTACATTTGCATATAACTTTATGTCATCACAAAAATTAATGGAATACAAATTAACTCTGAACAGCCACTATTCATAGTTTAACCTTTTGAAGTTAGTAATTAATCTGGTATAGTAATACCAAATATTTTTCAGGCTAAACATATAATTCATAGAGTCCTAACAGAATAATGAACATTACTCTGCATTAAGTATAATTATAGCTTTGAAGAAGTGAGTGATTTAATCAAGTGATCTGCCAGAAATAGATTTCTTAATGGTTTTAATTGCAAAATAAGTATTTTTGTCATACTTTCTTAATATTAGCATTAAATTAAAGACAGTAAGACATGTACACACCAATTTCTTTATAATACTTGCACCAATCTTGAGTTATAATACTTGCCCTCTGGGGATATACAGCTATACAAACCATAAGGATAATTGTAGGTCCACACCAAGTGAATAATTACATATTTAGGAATAATGACTAGTTAGGTATTTCATGATCCCTTTGATCACATGTCTAGTATGTTCCCATGCTCCTATGAAGTCAAGCTTACTGGCATTTCCTCATCTTGATATATTATAGTGCTATGCTTATAGTATTCCATGATCTAACATGTTTATATCTGGAAGAGTAAATCTTGGTGTCATCAGCAGATTTATTAAAAACAATGTTTGGCTAGCTTGACATAGATCTCATGAGTACATTAAATAAAAAAGGCCGCAGCGCAGACAAATGGGGGATTCCAATAACAAGAGGCGGGGAAACTGATAGTTCTTAACTCTCATCAAAATGAATCTGATCTCATTTTACAAATCTATGTTATAAAATAAAGATTAATATTATGCTTTATAAGCTGTAAGATGATTTCAGTGCTGGGGATGCTCACAAAAAGTTTTCTTAAGTCTTGTTGTATAGCTTCAGGTGTGATGCCCAAATCAATTGAATCAATAATGTTACTATAAAACTTCAGTTAATTTTTTGTCAGACAATATTTGCCAGTGGTAAAGTCTGGCTGTTTTAGATCAAAAACTTCAAATAAATGAGCTGAGATAGTTAAAGTAATATATTTTCAAAAATATTCCCCAATATGCATGTTAAACTTATAGACCAGTAGTTTCACAGATGTCCTGTATCACCATAGACTCCTCACTTAAGAAACAGGGCAACCACTCCTATTCTTCAAACCTTTGGTGCATGTGTAGTTAAGCACAAAAATTAAAACCCTCTGTTCAAGATTACTGTTAATAATGTGACAAGTTTGTTGACTAAAACTGTTAGTAATTCAGCTGCACATCCAGCACTGTATGCTTTAAGAATTTTAACAGTTTGAGCATCCACAGAAATGTCAGTTAAACGTCAGCTAATACTGTTAAAGTTGTATCGTGGTACTGAGCAAGTAAGATGTACCAGCAGTGGAAAACACTTCTCACGTGATGTTGGTGATCTTAAGTGGGTCCCTAATTATCTGGTAATTAATTTTAAATGAAGTGATGTCACTAGGTGTTATAACTAAATTCCTGGCATAACAGTAGAAAGCCTTCTTCTTGTATTTTATGTCACGACACCATTCATATGATGGATTAAAATGACACACAAAATGGGACGGCTGTGGTGGTGCAGCAGTTAGCATTGTCGCATCACAGCAAGAGGTTCTTCAATTCAATTCTTGGCTGGAACTCCTTCTTGCAGAGTCTGCATGTCTTCCCTGCAGTCAAGTGAGTTTTAAAGACATGCAAGTAGGTGCGTGTGTGCATGTGTGTGCCTACTGTGAAGGTTGGGTGCCAGGCTGGCAACTCAATAGCATCAAAACACCACTGCCAATAAATCTGCAGACCAGTGATCCGCTGTGGTGACCCCTAACCAGGAAAAGCCAGTGATCCGCTGTGGTGACCCCTAACCAGGAAAAGCCAGTGATCCGCTGTGGTGACCCCTAACCAGGAAAAGCCAGTGATCCGCTGTGGTGACCCCTAACCAGGAAAAGCCAGTGATCCGCTATGGTGACCCCTAACCAGGAAAAGCCAGTGATCTGCTGTGGTGACCCCTAACCAGGAAAAGCCAGTGATCCACTGTGGTGACCCCTAACCAGGAAAAGCCGAAAGACATTGCTTCTTTTTACTTTCTTACGTAAAGAAGAATATAACATTTTAAGTCATTCCATTTGAATGCTGGAAATTTTCTATAAAGCTTCCATTACCTGTTTTCTAGTTAAGGTTTAATGCATTAACACCCATGTGATGTGCAATGTCACACCTCTTGCAGCCTATGTAAAAAAGCAAAAACAGCTGAAAGTCCACCACAGTTGTCTTTATTACATGACAAAGCTTTCGAGTAAAACTCTTCATCAGTATCTAAAAACACACAGCCTTTCTGAGTTCAAATACCTATGAGCAGTCAATTAATTATCACATGTTCTGAGATTATTAAAGCTATTAAAGTGCCCACATAAAAATATATATGTGTAGCTAAAATGCATCTTATTTATAAGTAAAATGTGCTCCTCATATAAAATGCAAGGCATAAATACATAAAACATAAAAACAATTTGCCACATTATTTATCTATAAATATTTTTTAAATGTTATTATGTCTATCTTTCAGTATGGGTTTACGCTCACAGTACTATTCATACCTGGGGGATGGTCAGCCCTAAAGTAATTTATCGATCTATACTCATTCAATTCTGTTTTATTCACCATATCTCCACTCTTGCAGCCTACAGATATTTTGCATTCCAGACCATTTTCTGAAAAATAAACATAAAAAGCATAAGATAAACAAGTCAACATTTTATAAACAATAAAAGCTATTAAAACTATACAAATAGTGTTATCAGTAAGAAGTATTATTTACAGTGATAACAGTCAGTGCATTCATAGTCTTTCCATAAATACTGTAATATATTATAATGCACACAAACCCCAAATTATATTTTTGTTAAACTTTCACAAATTTCGTATCTTGGAAACTGTACTACCTAGACATTTATTTTTAGGCTATTTTGTTAACTAGACATAACGTTTTACAAAACAAGAAGAAATTCCTCTATGAGTGCATGTTTATTCAGATATTTACAGAAGTATGAATATATTTGCTTAAGTGTGTAACTCGCAATATAAATAACATTGAATACCTCTAAATATGTGCAATTTTCAGTGAAAATATCAAAAACAGTTTTCTTCAAGAACATTTAAGGTTTCACCTGATATCTTGCAGCAGTTGTAAGTCACCCACTTTTTGAAGTATTAAGTGCATAGAGAAATATTCATTATTTTCATAATTACTAACAAACAACTAACAATATCTCAGATATACTGTGATATAAATGGACACTGACAATGAGTTTTCCTGTCTCCCACCATGGCATTTCACATGATACCCACTCAATAACACACAGGACTCTCAGTTATGAAAATATTAATATATATGAAAATATAAATAATAAGTGACAAATTAATTGATAATTTCTCCACTGCAGGACATTCTAGACCTTAATTTAATTTTGTTCATAACTCTTTGCATTTTCTAATGCTGCCTATTATTAGCTGATAAGTAACTTAGTTCAAGAAGCCAAGCCCAATAAAGTCCTGGATGCCATAAGGAGCTATGGCTGTGAGCTGGAAGTGTATAAAATAGTGTTATAGGCTTGAGCAAATTAATCTATTTATTCCAACAAAGAGGTTAATCCCACGGTTTAGTAGCTGTGACCTTAATAGGTACTTATACTTCCATTAATATAAACTGTCATAAAATAAAGAGAATATAATGAAGTCATATTGGTGAACTGATAATACCAAAGTTATTAATAAATCTTGAACTATAATTTGCCATGCTTAACAGAATTCCCATTCTTCTTTAACTTCTTAAGTACTCGTATGTCATGCAGTGACCATTTTTAACTGCATTACTTTACTTGAAAATGCAAAACTATAAAGTTCAAGAACTCATGTGTAATAATGCGAGTTATTACACATCAGAATCTTGCTTTCCACTGGTTTTGTATCTGACAATCAAATCACTCTGCACACAACAAAAAGGATGATGTGCAGCTGTGTAGGAGTATCTGTATGTTTTATAGGATGTATCATACGTACTTATGCAGTCAATATGATCTATACTGGTAATTTCTTTACATTTTTGTCGAGTGATATTCTGTCTTTTTTTTCTTATTCTATCTGGCTTGGCAGTTGCATTATCAGTGGTTCAAGAGGTACTACACTTGCCTTTAATGCTGGAAAATCGAAAGGATGTGGGTTTTAGTCTCATCTCAGGTGATTAGATTAAATTGTACTACTGACACTGCAGTGCAGCATAAGGGGTGTGCTGTCATCCTTCAAATGAGTTCCCATTGCCTCAGCTGGTAGTAGCTCAGATGGATGAAAAACATCTCATGGCACTTTTCACAAAGAGTACCATTTTTTAATAATAGCGCATTTTCATATCTATATCATTTCAGTCACAAACTGTAAAATAATTATCTACATTAAGGTTTTATAGATATAGATATAGATATAGATATAGATATAGATATAGATATAGATATAGATATAAATATAGATATAGATACAGATATGTGTGTGTGTGTGTGTGTGTGTGTGTGTGTGTGTGTGTGTGTGTGTGTGTGTGTGTGTGTGTGTGTGTGTGTGTGCATGCATGCACTCGCGAGCATTCCTTTAAGTCATACAGATGTAATATCAACATTCAAAACATCTACAGCAAAATATCAATATACTTCTGCACATGCTCCAAGATCAATCTTGTAACAGCAAAAAAAAAAATGTTTCACAAGGGGGGGGGTCCATACCTCTTGCTAATTTTATATGTTAACTCTATGATCACAGAATGCCCAGGATAAGAGCATACTCCCCCATTCAGGGGATTGTCAATTTCAAACATTTGTCAACAATCTGTTCTGTTAACCAAAGTGTGTTGACAAAACAGATGTAGACATTATAGCATTTCCCTCAGTAAGAGTAATCTCAAAAAAAAAAAAAAATATATATATATATATATATATATATATATATATATATATATATATATGGGTCTACTTTTCTTTATTGAAATTTCACAATCTTGAAAAATAAAAGTAAAACCCCACTTCCACGAAAGTGCCCTACATCGAAAGTGCATGTTCATGAAAGCCAATTCACCGAATCGGAAAAAAAATAAATAAAAAAACTACTGTAAGCACTGTTTTGCAGGAGGGCAAGCCCCATGCATTCCCCTACACCCCCCTGCTTAAATATAATAACTCCGAGATCGCACTACAGTGGGGAAAAGGATATATTTCCTTATCCCTACTGTAACATGCTTCAGCAAATCATCTTTTGCGAAAGTGCACTTTTGATGTAGTACACTTTGGCTTAAGTGGTTTCGACTTTCTGTTTCTCGACAAACTGTGTTTTTGACAAACAGAAGGAGACCCATATATATATATATATATATATATATATATATATATATATATATATTTTTTTTTTTTTTTTTAACCCCCCCCCCGCCTTTAATTCACATCCAATGCATTATTTTCCACAATTTCTGTAATACCCATTTATATCTGGTGCCTCATTAAACCACGCCACATGAATAAAATATTTTATCAATAAAATCATCTTCTCATTCAATAAATCATAAAGTCCATAAAGACATTTGATTTTCTTATTTCCAAAATTCCTGTCTTTGCCATGTATTTTTACTCTTTCCCAACTGTATTTGTTTAATTTCTTGCACTAAAAAGGGCATGTCATCGTTTCCTTTTGTTACATATTCTACATTACCTCTCACTATATTACTTGTACTTCATCAATACTTTAACAGGTAGTCTGTTAAAGGAGAACTTCTATAAGAAATCCCTGCACTCCTGCATTTTTAAATCTCACTTTTCTTCTTTCTTTGTTTTTCATACTAATCTCTTCAGTTTCAATCTATGGGTTAATTATTTTCTTTATGACACCCTTTTCTAACACCCATTATATTATCAGTATTAATATTCCATTCTCTCTCTCTTTTTATTACCATAGTCTTTTATCCCTGCATATATCGACTGCTTTCTCTATTTACCTGCTCCCTTAACTAATGACTAATACCCTTTCCTCGCCATTTTTTCTAGAATTGTTCTTCTTCACACTTCAGAATATGCAATATCCAATACATATGTAATGATCACCCCCCCAAAAAAACAAACACCATCAGCCCTCCTTCTTTCTTCTTATTATATGATATGCTCATGTTGATGAGATTTAACACAGACCCAAAAATAACTGCTACATAGATTTTACATAAGTTTTTTCCTTCTCATCTTTCCTTCTCATCGTAAAGAAATAATTTGTTTTTCTCTTCGTTACTCATAGATATATATGTGTATATGTATATATATATATATATATATATATATATATATATATATATATATATATATAGGTCTACCTGAAAATGCCAAAAGTTCTAAACGCCGACGACGAGAACACCAACACCGGAAGATCGACAACGGAGTAGATGACAGTTGAGAATCCCGATGCTGAGAATATCGACATGTTAAGGTAAGTGTGCGATAGGGATGGACATTAGGGTCAGGGTGTGGGTAAGGTAAGTGTGTGATAGTGACAGACACTAGGGTAGGGTGCGGGTCAGGTAAGTGTGCGATAATGACAGACTTTAGGTTTAGGGGCGGGTTAAGTAAGTTAGGGTTAGGGTGCGGGTAAGGTAAGTGTGCGATAGTGACAGACTTGAGGGTTAGGGTCGGATTAAGTGAGTTAGGGTTAGGGTGCAGGTAAGGTAAGTGTGCGATAGTGACAGAGTTAAGGGTTAGGAGCGGATTAAGTGAGTTAGGTTTAGGGTGCGGATAAGGTAAGTATGCGATAGTGATGGACCTTAGGGTTAGGGTTTGGATTAAGGTTAGTGCATAGATAGTTGTGTATGTAAGGTTTAGTGTAGGTTTGTAAGGTTTTTGGTGTGCTTGTGTTGTGTGTGTATTTTTCGGGAAAGGTATTTGTTTTGTTGATTATCGGGATTGTGGTTTGTCGGGCATGTAAATCTAATGTCACTCATGTTAAAACTAATAAGCTTAATTTTTTCTGTTGGGAAGCTATTGTTTACAGAACTATGTACTATGTTACTTTAGTTAGATAATCAAGTGTCTATTGGTTTTGTGGAGCTTTTCTACCCGAGTCTCCATTGAAAAAGGGCTCTGACCCAGCTGGACTAACCCCATCAGCAAATGTAAAATAAATAAATAATAAATAAATAAAAAATAATAATAGCAACAGTTAGGTTGTATACTTGCATTAATTTCATTTAGTTGACAGAAACATTATCATAACTTACGTGTGCCAGCTCACCTTACACAAATGCACATTTCATTTTATTTCACTTTTGCTTACAGAGGTTTGTCCAACTAGCTTTAATAAAAAAAAAAACAAATTTCAGCATATGTCCGGAAAGAAAAGTTCTAAAATAATACATTTTTGAACAGCCATTCAATATATACATGAACAGCTATGACGTAACATACATTAAGAATGACTCATTGATGCATACATTTGATGATTAGATTGCATTAATCTGAAAGGTCAGACAAATATCACACTCTTGCAAAGCCAGAATTACAACAGCAGTAAATAGCAGAGCCAGTTATTTCATTTACATGGAGCCCCAGTCCCCATTGCCCAGCCCACCACAGTATCTGATTTTAATTTGTAAGTTTAAGCAACAAAAAAGAATAAAAAAATGACACTGTTATGAATGTATGTATTTTTATTTCTCATACACAACAGCCAGAGTTCAGAGTTTGTGGTTGATCTTACTTCACTCAAATGCACATTACACTTCCAAAGCAAGTCAGAACTACAACAGTAAGGCCAGTTATTTCATCCACACACACTAGGTATAGCCCCCTGCCTGATTGCCTACCCACAGTATCTGCTTTGAGTCTACAAGGTTTAAAATAATGAAAAAAGAAGACAGCAGTTACATTACTTTATTTTTTCACATCACATTACAGTCAAGAGCTTGCAGGTGATTTTATTTCAGTTTACCCATGCACACTTCAGTCATGCAAGGCAAGAGTGTCATCATCAAAACATCCACAAACTATCCTAATCTATTTTGATTGACCCTGCAAATAGATATTAGGTTAAAAAAACACTTAATCCACAAACAGCCCCCAAAACACACTGCATACCTAGTATCTGTTTGACTCCTGCCAGGATATTTTATTAGAAAAAAAGACATCCACAGTGAAACAGCTGCCAAAGCACACTGCCTCCTTAGTATCTGGTCAACCCTACCAGGATATTATATTAAAAAATATCCACAAACAGCCTCCAAAACACACTGCCTCTTTAGTGTCTGGTTCATCCTGCTAGGTTATTATATTTAAAATAATTCATCAACAGCCCCCAAAACACATTACCTCCTTAGTATCTGGTTCACCCTGCCAGGACTTTATATTACGAAAATCATCAATAGCCCCCAAAATGTACTGGCTTCTTAGTATCTGGTTAACCCTACCAGGATATTATATTAAAAACTATCCATCAACAGCCCCCAACACACACTGCCAACCTACTAGTGACTGGTTGACCCTGCCAGGGAAAAAAAATATATAAAGTCAAGTGTATCTGGATGACCATGCCAAGAAAAAATATGCATGAGTTTCAACTACCTGACTGATAATAATTATTACCAAGTTAGTCAATTCTTGGCTTCTCAAATTCAAACACTCACCATTCCAAAATTCAACACAATATTGATCTTGAAAATTGTTCTAAAAAATAAACCTCTCTCGCTCTGACCAATAACTCGACTCTAACTGCACATTACACTTAACGCTCCGGAAGGGAACTTCAAAGATATCCCTATTTTATATGCTTGTCAGCAGCCGCTTCATGTATGCAAATTACATGACAGGCTGTTGACCCTAACAGTCCATTTTCCAGCAATATTCCTGTGGTTAAAACCTCAGGACTTCTGAGCATCTTCTTTGATTCACATCTACTTCCAAATCTGGACTGTTTTTGAAACGTACAACCCAGTCACAAGGCAGAAGCTTTCCTTCTTTGTTTTTTAAGTCAGAACTCAGGCACACATGCCCACAGCTCTGAGTTCTGCAACATAGTCAAGCTTGCATCTTCACACTACTGAGCTACTACTGGTGCAATATATGTAAGTAAAATCTGTTTTTTTTTTTTTTTTTTTAATTTTTATTTTTATTCTCCAAATGCGTAGTAAGGCAAGAACCCCTCAGATTGAGGGTAGTATAAAAAATATTACCAAGAAAATTAAAAGCACTACAAGAACCAGTACAGCAACTCATCAGCAGAAATTTGCTTCTAAAGCAAAAAATAACTACATATCTTTCTTTAGCTGTGTTAGAAAACTAAAGAATAACACTCAACATTGCTCTGAAGGTCTCCTTAATGAAACTCCTCCTCTGTCCCACATGACATTGCAAATATGCTAGCAAACAAGTTTTCTGCAAACTTCACCCATGAAACACCTATTCCAACATGACAGATCACAGATTCTCCTTTCCCTCCATCACTAATAAACACCATGATCTTTAGGTGATATCTAAAACCAAAAACACTTGCTCCATGCGTGCTTATAACATACATGGCTGCTTAATAAATAACAACAAACAGGTTCTTGATAATCCTCTCCTTAAATTGTTTCACGTAAGCCTAGACTCAGGTTATGTATCCAAACCTTGATGCACTGCAGTGGCTCCTCCACAAGACTGACCCCATCCACTGATCCTGGGAATTACACACCAATCAGCCTTATGAGTCTGATATCAAAAGCTATGGAGTATATCATAACCAATCTTATAATTATGATATTAAAAATGTCTTTAAGCTTCATCTCCAACAATACGACTTCATCAAAGGAAGAGCATGCCAGTTAAAACAATTAATTTCTTCAACAGGGTTATACAAGTTGTTGACAGTGATCATGCTTTTTACACAGTTTATCTTGAGCTGATCATGGTATTCAACACCATACTTCATGCCAGTATTGTAAGGAGACTATCATCCTTAAGCATAGATCCTTATGTGGTAAAACAGATTATGAATTGGCTGAAAGGCAGAATCCATATAGTTCATGTGACATGTGCCTTTTCTAGTAGTGCTAAACAGTGGAGTGCTTCAGAGGTGTGTGCAAGGTCCTCTCCTGTTTGGCTTCTACTTCTCTGATCTCAAAAATGATAACCAGGACCTTTGCTTAATCAGATTTGTAAATGACTGTAGACTGGGTCTACTTGTTAAAACCCCTTCAGATATCTCTACCATTCAGGAAGTGCTTAGCTTAGTTTAACATCAGGTATGTGGAACCATGCATAAGCTATACAGTAAAAAGTATAGTATTGTTTATTTTGGAAAAAAGAAATTACTCACACTGTACACTATGGAAAAAAAAACATGAACACAAGGATAAACTGTTAGAAAAAAATGCCTGTGATGAGTCAGTAATATAAAATGAGCACTTTTGTTCCTTTATTTCAACTGAAACTTCATCATATAGCTAACTCAATAAAAAACAATGTTTAAATAGTCATTAGTAACCAATTATATTCACTCAACAATTAAGACATTTAAAACTCTCAATTCCCTAAACAATTAAATCCACTGAATTACTTGTGATGTTACAATGAGGAATTGAGACTTAAAAACTTAAAACAATAGGTTTAAGTTTTAAGTTTTTAAGTCTCATTTCTTCATTGTAACATCACAAGTAATTCAGTGGATTTAATTGTTTAGGGAACTGAGTGTTTTAATTGTCTTAATTGTTGAGTGAATATGATTGGTTACGAACGGCTATTTAAACATTTTTTTTATTGAGTTAGTTATCTGATGAAGTTTCCATTGAAATAAAGGAACAAAAGTGCTACTTTTATACTACTGACTTGTCACTGACATTTTTTCTAACAGTTTATTCTTGTGTTCATGTTTTTTTTGCATTTGAGCTATATGGAAATAAAAAGGTAGTCAGGTCCTGGGCACTTTGATCGATAGTTTCCTTTCCTTATCTTTTATCATCAAGTACTAAGCATAACTAGTAGCCAAGCTTATTTTGTTTAGATCCAAAGTTATTGTCACCTATAGTCATCACTGATCAGACCCGTTATACAGTACAACACTCCATTCAGTATTCTTCCCACACAACATCTCAACAAACTTGGAAAGTCCCAGAGTTTACTAACAAAAAAGATCTCTTGTCTTAAGAACATTAGTTATCAGGACAGTCTGGAAGCTTTGTCCTTGTACTCTGTATCTTACTGACTTCTGAGCGAAGATCTGTGCCTCACTTACTGCACTATAAGAGGTCCAGTGGTCCTTGTCCTCTGATATCTCAGTAAGACAAACAGCTCAGCAAACATTAGAACTAGAGGCCTTACCCTTCATCAGCAGATAAACAGAATACAATGGTGAGATAGATTCATCACCCAGCACCACCTTCTCTGGAATAAACTCACTCTGTAGTTTAAACAATATGATTCTATATCTTCCTTTACATTAAACCTGGATGACTGTATGGGTGTTCTTGCTTTTATTCCAGGACTAACCAGCCTCTCCTTCCTTGAGAAAGGAGGTGAAGCCTAAATGTGAGGATTGACAAGGAGTACATAGTTATTAGACTAAATAGCCTTGATACTCCTATGAATCCGATGAATTATATGAATTAAGAACATATTTACTTCTTTCCTTCTACGTTTTACTAAATGATTTTGTCTTTATCTAAGCATCTCCCACATCTTCAGAAAATGACCCTGTAAACAAAATATGTTCTGTACTTTTGTCTTTTACAAAGTGGTCATATTTTTACAAATGTCTTGATATCCTTCTTTTTAATTCCATACCACTCCCTCTGTACGTCTAAAGACATTTATTTGTACTTCTTTTTAAATACTACCTACCATTCTGTCCAGTTTAAATGATCCTCATACTGATTTGTCCTTCGAAAAGCATTTTTTCTTCCACCGTTCATTATATCTAACATACTGCAGACTCTTGTTAACCTTTATTATTACTTTACCTGCTCTTCACCAAATTCTGTCCATACAGAGACAATTTCTGTTCTTGGATTATTCTTCTGAAAGAATCATTCTCCTTCCCTACCTTCATTTGAAATCAAGTCATAATTTCATTGTAAACCTTGACATTTCCACTTTTTCTTTCTCCCTCTTATATAGATTCATAGACTGTTACTAGGTTAATGGCCGGGGGGTGGTTCTAAGCCTAGCCAAGTTTTACTAAGATAATAATGATGTCCTGTATCCAAATAGAATATTGAGAGCCAGGCATTTATAACCTGCTTCTGTGCATAATGGACATGGGTGCCAGGCCCGATGTAAATTTTCTATTCCCCATCCACTGGTCTAGGTTGCGCTTAAACTGGGTTATAGACAAATTCAACTTCAAATGGATGGGAAACCTGTTCCATTGAAGGGTCAGTCTCTGGGACACATATCTGTCTCTCCAGCATATTATGCTTACATCACAGACAATATACAGGTCCCTAGACCTTGTGTTTATGGTACTCTTTGACTTACAAATATGTAGGAGCTTCATAAGTGTGGGGTTTGCAGATGCCTTGTAAGCCAGGCATAGAGCATCATAGTTAAGGTCTCCTTCCACATTAGCATTCAATTATTTCAAATCTGTTATGCATTTCTTGTCTTTCTTTAGCATTTGTGTATACATAAATAAAAATTATCCTTATTTTCCCATACAGACCTTTCTGGAATCCCTATCATAACATCCAAAATTCTATTATCTGTTATTGTGAACAAAAATGTAATTCCAATACAAAATTCACCTACCAAAGTCTGTTCTAGCTCCCTAGCCCATAACTGCCTAAACTGATCCTTTTCTAGCTGTGTTAAAAAGACTAGCATTCCCATAAACAAATGTGTTTTAATATTCCTTAACCGTGTCAAAACTAATTGGGCAAATGTGTAAGAGTATTGCTTATGCATACTTGTGATGAATTGAAATGGTTTTGTGTTTCAGTTCCATAAGTTTAAAAAACACCTTTTACAGTAAACAGTCAAAAAACATGAAAGAAATCACTAACTAATGTAGTTAATTGGTTTTATACTAAAAGACTAAATAGGTGTTTCATGGAACACCTCTTGGTCGACACATAAAGAGTGAACGCACTAAAGTGTGAACACTCAAAACAGCGATTTTTTTTTCCCTGGGAAAGAAATCTCTAGCACAAACACACACACACTCACACACACACACACACACACACACACACACACACACACACACACACACACACACACACACTCGCACACACGCACACACACACACACACACACACACACACACACACACACACACACACACTTTCAAACATAACGTGGGGGCTTTGCCCCCACACCCCCAACGTGGGGGGGCTGTGCCCCCCCCCACACCCTCTAACTAAATATATCAACTCCGAGATTGCACTACAGTGAGGAAAGGGGCAAACACATGGGGATGGCCAAGCAGTTTCTTTCCCAGGGTGCATTTGCTCTTTATGTCGACCAAGAGGTGTTCGATGAAACACCTCTTCAGTCTTTTAATATAGATCCTAGTTAATCATGCATAAAAACAACAGTATAACACATTTTCCTTGATTTGTTCCCGTCTTCCTTGACGTTTCTTTCAGCTGCAAAAGTGTAACAACAGTTGTTTGCAGGATTACCACTGAAATCAGTTTTAAAAGCATTGCTGTGTTACTGTTTATGCTACCCTGAATTACCTGTAATTTTATTCTGCTATGGTTAGCCAAGTGATAAATAACATATGGAAACCTGTTACTTTTTACCAGAAGACTCTGCCATTCTCTTGGTTCTTATCTATTCTTGTTGAGAATTGTGTTGTATTTCTTTCTCATCTACAAGTAGAAGAGAGATGGATAATCCTGTTTACTTATATTTGACTGTATTGGAAGCCGCCATGGTGCAGCAGTAGTGTTGTCGCCTCACAACAAGAGGTTCTCCCATTCAATTCTCAGCTGAAGTGCCTTCTGTGTGGAGTCTGCATGTCCTCCCCATGGTCGAGTGGTGTTCAAAAGACATGCGTGGGATTCAAAGATGGCCACCATTCTGTAAGCACTGCATATCTACAGCTCTTCAAATATCCAGAACAAAATCTAACCCTGAGGATATACCACGAGTTTTCCTACATTAATTTTTGGCTAAAATTAAACCACTGCAGTTGAATATTGCTTGAGAAGTGAATGAACTTGAGGGAATTAAACAAATCAACAGGATTAGAACTGATTGACTGACTGACTCTGAACAGAGTACTAAACAAAGGAACTGTCTGATCAGTAAACTTGGCTTATTTACTATTCAGTTATAGTAAAGTCCTGCATCGCTTTACAATGTCAAAAGAAGACAAAAGTATGGAAACAACAACAACAAAAACCAAATTATCAGAACTTCAATCACCGGAAAAAGATTTAACTTCAAAAAGGCAGAAGATTACAAAACAGCAGGAACTTCTAAAATTCGGAATGGAAAATAAACCGGATCAACTGGCTAATATGGAAGATATTAAAACTGCTCTGTTACCCATCCAAGAAGCTTTGAAAGAGCTATCTAACCAGGTACAATCTTTTGGTACTACATGCAGTCAAATTCTTGAAAGGATGGATAAAACAAAAGCCAGAATATCTGAGAATGAAGACAGAATAACACTGCTTGCTAAAAAAATGGACATTCATGACCTAGACATTCAGTCTATGCAAGATAAAATTCTGGATTTGGAGGCACGATCCAGGAGGAATAATATAATTATCAGAGGAATACCAGAATCTATTCAATACAATGATTAAATTTCAACTATTACACAAATATTTGCAATGTTGTTCAACGGCTCTGATATGGCTAAACAAATAGTTATAGAGAGAGCTCATAGAGCTCTCAGAGAAGCACAAGCCTCAAACATACCTAGACCAGTATACGTCAAAATACTCAACTACCAAGACGTAAACAAAATAATACTAACTGTAAAACAAAACGGAGGTTATATTATGTGGCACAATAATAAAGTTTCCATGGCTCAGGATTTACCATTACAAATAAGGCAAGCTAGATAAGCACTATCTGCATACTGCAAGTTTCTCATCGAAAAGCATATTAAATTTCAAATGAAATACCCTAACACATTAATTTTTACAGTCGATGGATCCAAATATTCCATATCTACAAAAAAAAGAAGCAAAAGTTACCTTTCTGAAGAATTTTAAGTCTCTTCCTGCTTCAGAAACTTGATTTGACCATCCAGTCTGATTGCAACAATGTGGATACTTGGATTCTCCTGTTGCTATGTCTCGAGGCTTCTAAATCCTTTGTTTGTCTTTTTTGTGCACCAGGCCTCTTTTAAAGTGGTTATCTAGTTTTTTTTTACAGCTCCTAATCGTCTGTGAAGATCTTCCGAGATTTTATGGCTTTCACGAACTGTGCTCCTTCACGAATCAACAGGAAATCCTTCTGTTGCTGCTGAGGGTCCATTTTCAAAGTGGCGCATCCGGAAGTCCGTCCGCTTAATGGTTCCCCCGTCGCGAAGTCGAGGACAAGCTTATAAGCTCAGAAAGGAGGAATTCCTTTTTTGAAGAAGGGAAAAGTTAATTAGACTGCAATACTAACATTTGTGGACATTTAAAGTACGTAAAATGTATTTAGTTATCCAAAGTAAACCTTGAATTCATTCAGGTATGTAAACAATTTAGTTAATGCTGTAGCAGCTTAAAATGTGTTAATTAACTGATTGTTTAGGGGAAATACAGCTTTAACACAATTATAATATCTGATAATAGATTAGATGTTTGTAGCATTCAGTTTTTCTTTTTTTTTCTCCCCAGGAATATCATGCTGAATGTTGATGTTGCTGATAAGCTTGTATAATATTTCATTGTTGCTATGTTCTAATATTGCAAATGGTTAGATAATGAGGTGGTCTAGTGATGGGGTACTTAGTAGGTAAAGAGACCGTAAGATATTCCACTGTTGGTTCTCCAAGAATGTGAGGGATACTTTGGTTATGTATTAACATTTGGTTCCGACTATTATGAGGGTTTTGTTATTTATTCATTATCTTAAAAGTTTAATCATATTAGTCATTAAAGTGAAGTTTGGGCTCTAGCTTCATTCACCTTACTTGCTGACATTAAAATCCTAGATAATTTGGGCTTTACAAATAAAGTCAGATCCAAATATAATACTCAAGTGTTAAGTATTTACTTTTTCTGTAGTTTTTCTCTCAAGTGATAGTACATCTGGTGAATTATCTTTAATTTAATAATTCTACTGTTTAACATGGGTTAGTGTCTCATATTTGATTACTATAGGTTTAAATGTGGTTGTTAGATAACTTAATGAGACACAACCAATTATTATAATTAAATAAACATTTGAGATTTATTAGTGAGGAATGATAGTAACTGTATGTGTAGTTAAGACCATTTACTTGATATGTTTAACTAAACAGTTTGTTCAAGAGGTGTAGATATCTATCAGTGTTTATTAGGGAATGTTTTGGTTAGGCTTTGTAGAGTTAGATGTAGCTTTTATAGGTTTTTTGCATGCCTTTGATGTTATATTTTTTAAGGTAAAGAATAGATATTTAGTAAGGTTATTTACCCGTAAAATTCTTAACATTGTAAGAAACCTATGTATGTCCTGGTCCAGGGGAATAGTGGATAGGCACTGGTATGGGATGGGATTTCAAGATTGCTTCCAGACAATATATATTGTGCTAGTATATTTGAATTTAGTATAGTTTCTCAATTTTAAAGTATACTTAAACAAATTAAAGATCTTAGTATGTGGATAATAGACTCATGGAATACAAAAGGCTCCAGAACTTGAAAAAAAAGGAAATTATTTCTTCATTTATTTCTCCAGACAAAGGCATATTTTATTTTACTACAAGAAACCCATTTGACCAATGACCAATGGGCTGTTATTAAGGATAAGAAATGGATTAGAGAGGTGGTAGCTTCAGAAGGGACAACTAATAGTGCAGGAGTTGCTATTATTATTAAAAATCAGTATCAAGAGAAAATTCTAGATTCTAAAATAGACAAAGAGGGAAGATGGTGTTATGTGATTCTTTCATCTACCCTTTATGATAAACCTGTCTTACTTCTTAATATATATGGCCCGTGTACCAATCAACAACTTTTTATAGCATCACTTTATTTTATCCTTAATCAATATAATAATTGTTATATAATAATAGGAGGTGATTGGAATACGTATCAAGAGCCCAAATTGGATAAATCAAGTTCACACAGATCTTTTAATAATCAAGCAGTAATAGCATTAAAGGAACTTAAAGCAGATTTTAAAATATATGATCCTTTTAAATATACAAACAATCAAATAAATACAAATAACTTCACATTTTATTCAAGTTGTCACAAAATGTGGTCTAGGATAGATTTTTTTCTTGATTTCAGGTGTACTAATTAATTTAGATCCCTGTGTATCTATACAAGCTTGACACTTATCGGATCATTCTAGAATCACATTAACTTTTAACAAAGACATTAGAAATAGTCTACATCATAGAGGTTATAATTGGTCTCTAATTCCAAATTTATTAAATAAAGAAGATATAATCCATGAAATTCAAGAGACCTTTAATCTTCTACTAGTTAACCTTTCCAAACAGTGACATCCACCTGATATAGAATGGGTGACAACCAAAGCACAAATAAGAGGAATCTTTCTTCAAAAAGCTACTTACTATAAGAAAATACAAACTAGAGACATACAAGAACTGGAATCTAAAATTAAGCTATTAGATCAGGATTTAATTGGGAATTATAACAAACAAACTGAAACGGAATTATTAAACTGTCAAAAGGATCTTTTTTTGCTACAGAATAGTAGATTGTCATTTCATGAACATAAAATACTGGTAAAATATGCTAATCATATTCAGACCCCCATCAAAAGCACTGGCTCGTATCATTAATCAATCGAAAATACCTTCTCAAATTCCTGAAATACAGTTTAATAATAAAAGACATACTAATACTGAAGATATTACGAATACCTTTGAATTAATATTCTCTCAAATGTATGGCGATCATCAGGGATTACTTACAAATAAGATTAATAACAATTTTCTGCAGAAGATTATCTTTCCAAAAATTGGTGATGAATTTCATGTGGGTTTAATTAAACCAATTTCCTTTGAGGAGATAATAGATACAATTAATAATTTGAAATCCCATAAAGCTCCAGGACCGGATGGTCTGACTGCAGAGTTTTACAAAACTTTTTGTGATATGCTAGGTAAAATACTTCCACATATATTTAATTATATAATCAACAATAAAATTAATGATCCACACTTTAATGCTTCAAAAACAATTCTTATACCTAAAGAAAATGCAGATCTTCAAAACCCAGATAATTATAGGCCTATTTCACTTTTAAATATAGACATGAAAATTATGACCTCTATTTTAGCTAATAGATTGAAGAAGGTAATAAATTTAATATTATCTAATGAACATGCTGGCTTTATAAATGGCAGACAAACTACTGATAATACGTTATCACTTCATACACTAATTTCTTATGCCAGTCATAGAAATCTTAATGTTTACGCACTCATAACTGATGCACAAAAAGCTTTCGATAGAGTTAATTTAAAATTTTTGTTTGATATTTTACCATACTTCAATATACCCCAAGACTTTATTTTAACATTAAAAAAACTATATAATAATCCTTATACAACTTTATACATTAATAAAAACTTTTCTAAAAGAATACAAATTAAGAATGGAAACCGTCAAGGCTGTCCGTTATCTCCTATATTATTCAATTTATACTTAGAACCATTATTTTTACATATTAAGCAAAATACATATCATAATTCCCCAATAATCTATGGTACTAAAATGTCCATGGCTGCTTTTGCTGATGACCTTAATATTTACTGTACGATGCCTGTTTCAGATACCAAGAAAATACTAAAAGCAGTGGAAGAATTTGCAGAAATATCTAATTACAAAATAAATAAAAAAAAACAATTTATTTCCTTTAAAAATGCCTAAACCATTTTCGCTTTTACCATTGGTAGGTCAGTTAAAATCCGAAGAAAAAATAAAATATTTGGGTATTGTTTTTTCCACAGATAATAGAGATTTCTATGTGAATAATGTTAAGCTGATTTGGGATCATATATTGTCTGATTTAAAAAGATGGAATAATCTGAAATTACCAACAATGGCAAAGGTTTCAATCATTAAAATGAATGTACTCCCCAGAATATTATATATTTTTCGAGCTACTCAAGTCTCAATTTCTAAGAAATTCTTTAAACAAATTCATATGGAATTAGCTAGATTTGTATGGGAGCCTAGAAAAACTAGAATATCTTATGACAAATTGATGACTCCGAAAAATAAGGGAGGTTTAGACTTACCTAATTTTGAATTATATTATTTAATAATAAACTCTAATAGAATTTTAAGAGTGGTTAACTTTGACATATCCAGTAATAAATGGTCACCTAAGTGGTTGGTTCTGAATTATAAACATGCTGTTAGGTTGGGTATTAACTCTAAGGCATTACCCTTTTTAAATAAAGATACCTTCAAATTGTATGCTTTGATGGAGCATATTAGATTATATATAATATCGTTACAAAACTTGTTTAAATCTTTAAATCTCTTGCAATATATGATGACTTTCCAACCCTTTCACAAGAATCCGAATTTGAAAATCGGTAATCAATTGATAGATCTTAAAAAATTTCCACTTATAGTTGATTTAACCGTACTTGATCTATACCCTTATCTTGGTATCTCAATACATGACACGTTAAAAGAGATGAGCCTTCCTAATTCTTATTTAATTATAATTAGACAATTAAAGGATCTTTCCATAAGTTATTTTAGTGATTTCAGAATTAAGGAAGAAGATTTAACTAATTGTTCAAATCTATGGCAAACTTTTATGCAGGACTCTAAATATATAACGTCTTCATATAATCTGGTAAAAGACGTGAAATATAAAAACCAAATACTCTTATCAAAATACTGGAAGGATAAAATATCACTGATTGATGATAACAAAATATTAAAAGCAATTAAGCTAACCTTAAAATCAGTATCTCTTCAAAAGTTATTTACTCAGCTGATGATATTTAACAATGCTTATTACACTCGTCTCAGTCTGCATAAATTCAACTCCAAAAATTCACCTAAATGTCCATATTGTATTGATCAAACGGCTGACCTTTTACACATGTTCTGGATCTGTAAATGTATATTTAAACTTTGGAACTCTTTAAAAATTCAATTACAAAAAATGCGTTATCAACATTCCACACTTTCCTGGGAATTTATGATTCTACATATCCCTCCGAACAACTTGGACAGATCCCAAATGGTCACACTTATAAATATTTTCTTGTTAATGAAGCTTTATATAGCTACAAATTGGTTGAATCCATCTCAGACTTCATGGGAAAACTTTAAAAGTATAGTGATAAAACATATTCTAGCACATAAATTATTAATCAAAGATCATAAGAAAAATATAAATAACCCAAAAATATGGGAGCAAATCTTTAATATTGTGTTGGCTTAATGTTCCGAATCCAGTTATCCCCTGGAAGTACATACTTAATTTGGAAGTCAGTATTAATAAGCCTGTATATTGATACTAGATCTTTTAATACTCTTTTTCAGAATTTTATTTCAATGTATAATGATCTCATTTAACTGTTGGAAGCATTCATGTATATAATGTATATATATATTGTAGTATTGTTGTTATAAGTTTTTTTTTTTTTTGATACTGTTTTCTTTTTTTTTTTTTTTGCTTTCTGTATTATTATATTAACAATTGGAAAAATAATAAAGATTTATTATTGAAAAAAACAAAAGACATGCGTGAATGGGCATGCCTTTGTTAAAGGTTGGCCATCGAGCTGGCACCTTGGCACCATAAAAATCTACTGCCAATCATTAGTGGACCGGAGTTCCACTGTGGCGACCCCCAACTGGGAAAAGCCGAAAGAAGAAGAAGAAGAACAACCTATATTTGACTGTATTCCATATATACACGTCTTATATTCTTTCTTATATTCCCTGTAATCATTTTCATTTGTTTTATCCTGTCAGATTGTAACTGTTGAATGCATACATTTGTGTCTTATTAAAACTCAATAGTAAAATATTCTACTGCTTTGTGTACGTTAATGAGGTATGAATGTAGGTCTGTATGTTTGTTTTAAAAATGTATGCATTACTCTGTGGAAAACCTGAACTGCAAATGCTGAAATGTAACAATTTTGGAAGTGTACATTTCCTTTTCTGTAGAACTTTGTCTAATGTACAATAATGAAGTAAAACAGCTTGTTCTGTGAAAGGGTATTTGCTGCTCATTATTAAAAAAAGTAACCACCACTCCCTCCCCCAACAGGCATTCTGACCAAGGTGTGGTGAGTGTCATTTTCAGCCATGTTGTACATGCAACAAGAAATACTTATGGACAAACAAGTTCACCAATTCTTTTTTCTTGTATTTACTTAACTCTCACAAAACCTTTTTTAATAATTCCAAATATTCTTACAACTTTTTCAGGACAATGCAACACAATTCTTTACATCTGTAACTGCAGGTTTTATTTATAACTGTATTACATGCAGTCTGCATTACTGATATTTGAATATGACTAATACATTTAAAGGGTTACCCGGACAGATTACTAAATTAATATTTTTTGCTGGCATTTTTATTTATTACTGTAACCTCTTAATAGGTAACAGCAGCATTTTCTCTCTGTCAAGATGAACAGATGGATTTCTGATTACATTAAATGGTACTTATTCATATTTTTTTCTTAATGCATTTCAGAATGTCACCTCAACTACATATTTGTAGGTTACAATATCTGTTGAAGTACATGTACTTGCACAGTACTTACTGTAGAACTCTGGCCTTCTCGCCCAAACCTGAGCAACCCACTAGGCCAGCTGATCAGCACTCCACTCTTACAAGTCATCATACCTGTGATGGTACTGCTGACCAGAGTGAGTTATACCCATCGGGGTTGACATGTGCTCACCCAACTCCTGCCAGATACCAACTTTTTTCTAAGTACTCAAACGTAAGTCTTGTCTTGTGTCTTTTGGCTTTTCCCGGTTAGGGGTCGCCACAGCGGAACTCCGGTCCGCTAATGATTGGTAGTTGATTTTTACGTGCTGAGTTACCAGCCCTGATGCACAACCTTCAATGAAGGTATGCCCATTCACGCATGAGGCAACAACACTACCGAAGCAGCACCACCACCGTGAGATAAGTACTCAAACGTAAGTATGCCTGGATATTCTCCAGGCATAAGTCATGCAGAAGGTACAGCATGATTAGGGTATCTTTGTCAGACCAGCCAGGAGTGTGGCCTTGTGCCTCTACAGGTGCTACCATTGTTCAAAAAGCCAGAACCAGAATGAGGAAAGTATGGTGAGGGCTGTATTAACCAGGGTTAGAGCCACCCCCTGTTGGGTGTGATATTACCTTGATCAAACCCTCTTTTACTAGCATGATCATTATACCATGTATTGATAATATTGACAGGTCTGGTGTAAGCACAAATGCTTTTTCACACCTTATTTCTCTTAAAGGTAATCAGTTAGAGTATACAATTACTCAAACTATTTCTAAGTTTATCTAAATCAATTTGGTGTTGCCAGTAATACTTCTTCATAACATTTTTTAGATTTTTTTCTTATGTCTGCATTTGGTTTCATGCATTTAGGTGTGACCTAGCTTTATTTAACTTTTTTCTTTCTTTTATTTATAGGTTGTGGAGAAAGAAATGTCAATACTAATGTGAGGAAGTATTTCTATGGCTTTTATATATGTATTACTTGTTAGGGTGTGACATACAGACCTGGATGGCCAGAGATTAACATTCACATTCATTGCAACTTGACATTCAGATGACTCCATTTTGAATTTTATCAGCACATCTGGATATCAGCTAGTTTTCTCCAAAAGTGCATGTCCACAAACATATTGACATAGCTGTGGTGCTGTAGAGTTTGTAAATATCCTCACGGCATCCATGCCTTCTCATACTCATTCATATAGTGTGCCACATGCATTCACAATAGGCAAAAATCCGGAATATGCCAATGTACTTCTTAACACATTTGCTTTATACCACAATTCATAGACATGCATATAAATTAGCCTAATCTGTATACTAAATATGTAAATCAGTGTGACTTTATGCCACAAGGTGGAGCTATGCCAGTGATTCGAGAAGAGCTGAGATAGGCAACAAATTACTTATGATACAGCAGATATTCAAAAGTAAGAAAAACTTTATAAAATAAGTAATCATCGTTAAGAGGACAATTATCAGTTCCTGTTATGGTATTTTAAAGGTCAAATACAGTACATTTGAACTGTATTGTGCTTTTACATTGAATGAGTGTTAATTATGAGGAACTGCTTGCAAGTTGTTTGACATGTGCTTCTCGACATTGAAAATTTAATAACTGAACAATGCATCATTGTTCTGGTCCCCTTCAATAAACACATCACACCAAATGACGTTTGACAACCTTTATTAAACATACCCTGGGATTCAATAAGCATTTTTTACCGTACAGGAACAGTGTAGCTACGCCTGCATGGAATATGGCCACTGAGTGATCCAGTAAACTACTGTTCTGATGTGAACGAGCTTGCTTACGCTATTCCTGCATGGATACCACTGCATAATGAAAATTACCTCATTTGCTGGTAAAAACCATGCAAATGAGGTGAATTAGTGATTCAGCAAGCAGGCAAGCATCCGTGCAAGAATAGTGTTAGTTGCAGAAATTATTCAGCTACTAGCGAATACATTTCTGCAAAAACTAAAATGGAGGCATGACAGCTCAAATAAAAGCATGTATTATAATCTTTAGGCATGCCAATGGCCAAATATATGGCCAATGGCATGGAAATGTGTTTCATTTTTTATAAAAATAAAAGTTTTTTTTTTACCAATCTCAGCTGTTTAAGCATAGGGTAGTGGCGCACAAACGGGATCATGCTGAAAATAAAAAAAAATGTGGAAACTCAGTTTTAAGGGAAATCTGCATTTTGCCATTATAGTATATGGCATATAGAATCAAAACAATACCAGGGAGCAGTGTTTGTTAAGGGGAAAAGCTCTGGGGTAGTGCAGTAACTATGGACTAAGGCAGTGGGGTATGCAAATGGGAATTTACTGAATCACAAAAATATTCTAAGTGCCAAACTGCACCTAACCGTCTAGGTGTTATAACATGATCATGTAAGCAGGAGGAGCAACAGACATGAAAAGGGGGTGTGTGATGCATGCTGCAAGCACATTGGAGCCCTATGGCCCCCAGATAAGCTTAACTGAGCACAACTAAGCAAGGGGGTATGTCTGAGGCTGTATTGACTTATTCCATGAAATGAAGAGCATGTTCGCATCCAGGGAGGACCATTTCTTCATGTTTACATTAGCTAAATGGGTTTGCATGGTGCATACCGGGTCTAAAACAAACAAAAAAAAAAACAAAACTAGAAGGACTGCTTACATTTGGGCATTGGGTTTGAGCGGCATGCCTCAGGGCTTAAAAGAGGTGGAAATGGGAAGGGAAAAAAGGAAAAAAAGGAAAATAGCAGAATAAAAGCAATCATACAGGCAGCATCTGCAGCACAACAGTATAAACTATGCAAATACGTTACAGTCTGTTTTTTCCAACAGACTCTGCACCATTGGTGTATACATGTGGGGGAATTTTAACTGGAAAAATGTCAGGGGCTGCCATTGCTTTGATTCGTCAGTATGTGCTAGAGGCTGAGGGCAGTGAAGAGAATAATGCTGACAACCACCACAGACCAAAGAGGAGGAGAAGAGTGTTCAGACTTAGGGTAACTTACGAGGGGCTACATGATCTGAAGATAGTAGAGTACTACAGGGTAGACAGAGACATACATCAGCAAATCATCGAGCTGTGCTGGCTTCAACTCAGACCTAGAGCCAACAGAGGGGAACCCATCCCACTGGATACCAAGGTATGTGTAGTCTTAATAATATTAGCTACAGGTACTTTCCAAAGACCTACTGGGGACATCATGGGGTCTCACAGGCATCTGCATCCAGGGTACTTCACCAGTTTCTGGATGCCATGCTACCACATGCTGGTGAGCACCTTTACTTCCCCAACACCCATGAGGAGAGGACCAGCAATATGTGTCTCTTCCACCAAGTATCAGAATACCCAGAGGTACTGAATGCGATAGACTGCACCCACATCCACATCAAAGCACCACCCAGTGAACAGGGTAGGGTCTACAGAAACTGCAAATTATTCTCCTCCACCAACTGTCAGGTCATGTACAATGCCCAGGTGCCCAGGACATTATCATGAATGTGTGTTCTGGAACCCTGGAAACTATCACAACTCCCACATCTTGCAGTCATCACAGCTGTACCAGGCATTTGCCAATGGGGGCATCCCATATAGTCATCTGGCTATACACTGGATCCATAGATGATGACACCCATCAGAAATGCACCCACACCCACACAAGAACACCATAATAAGGCGCATGCACAAACCAGGATCATTATAGAGCATGTGCTTGGGATGCTCTAGTCACGGTTCTGCTGCCTTGACATATCTGGTGGAGCCTTGCAGTATTCTCCAGCCACACATGCAAACATGCTCATGGTATGTGCCATGCTACACAATATGATCCTGCAGAAACAGCTGCAGCAGGAACAGCATGGGGAAGGACCACACACCCCACCACCACAGCCAAGGTCCCCACAGGCACAGAGGGACTCAGAGGAGGAGGCGGCCCCTGAGCCTGCTCCTATAGGCAGACGGAGGCATGCCCAGTATGCTCAGGCCTTGGCAAAGAGGCAATGCATAGCACACACTCCAACACTGTAGGGACCCCAGAGAATGACACCTTTCTCTGACACACACACACAGTAAAATGGATGACACACACATCACATTACCTGTAACTTACCATGTATAGGCAGTGTACTGTGTGCATCCAACACAGGCGGCCCTCAAGCACCATCCTCACAACTGCAGCAGGCACAAGGTAAGTCAGTCTTCTTAACAATAAATGAATGGATTAGTATGTTGAGTCTATATCAGAAGACCGAATGGAAAAAATATCGAACGGAAAAACAGCGAAAAGACCGGTCCTTGAACTTGCTATTGCGTGGGGTTGTGCTCCCCCACCTCCCGCTAAATATATATACCAATTCCTTCCGAGATCGTACTACAGTAAGGAAAGGGCAAATATTCCAATCTTCACTGTACTGTGATCTGGCAAACAGCACTTCGAGGTCCGGTCTTTTCTCTGTTTTGCCATTCGATATTTTTTCCATTCAGTCTTCTGATATAGACCCAGTATGTTTTGGTAGCATATGTATGGCAATGCTGTATGCATGCAAGGGAATGGGGTGGTCTACTGGGATAGCAGCAGACAACTGACAGCTATGTGGGACACCAGGAAATGTCTGCCCAAAACTGGTCTCCCACACTATGCAGTAGTACCCAAGGTGGCAAATCCCACTACAGTATATGTATGGGGACAACTAACTTTGGGGGTCATAGGTCACAGGCATGGATATCAGTGTGGGGGTCCCATACCCACCCCTCACACCCACACAGCAAGTCAGCCATAAAAAAAAAAAAAAACAGAGAGAAATGTCTGGTAAAGGCACACAAGTGGTGACAATGTTGAATTACCCCCTACAGACTCACAGTGATAACACAGCAGGAGTCACACTTGCAGTAAGGCTATGAAGGATAAGAAGTCTGAAACTCAAATGTATGCCATTACAATCTGACCTGTGCTCTTTACTAACATGCCTCTAGTCCCCACGACAGGGCATAATAGTATGGTAAATGGAACCAAAATGTAAAGCAAATATCAGCACAGTCTGTCCAAATGTGTACAGTTGACAGGTGTCCCCCCCATATACCCACAGAAATGCAGTAACATGTCTGTTTGCAGGGAAATAGCATAGCACACATTGGCAGGGCTGTGCCAATACACATGAAAACATGTTGTCTGTCCACAATATGCAGGGGTCAATGAACTATGTGTGGTTAATACTGTCAGGATCTGGACAGCATGTTCTCCTGAAAGTTGTCTTGTAGTGCCCTAGGTACAGTGCCGTCTTTGACAGGGCCATGTGCAGATAACTGCAGTGCCAACTGTTATGCATGTCAGTGACACCCACAGCTTTGCCAATGACATACCCGGAAGTCACAGTGCTATGTGGAATATACTACATGAATAACGGACATCTTGAAGGCTGTGTAGCCGAGGTGCTAAGGCTTTTGTGAATATAGTGCTTTTTGGTACTGTTGCCAGTGATTATTTTCAATAATCCTTTTTTCTTATGTTTGCTTTTACATATAATGGACATGCCTGCACAGTAGAATGCACTTTGTACCCACACTAATAACTCCCAACCTCTGACAGCACGACGTCTGGACAAGGGCAGAAATAAAAGTGGAACAAAGGCACAATGATAGGCATGTGTTGTAAATATCACTCTTACATACTGAGAAAGTTGGTAGGATGGCGGGTTTGCAGTAGTGGGAATTGTCTGAAGGTTATGTAGTCTGAAACAGTAATGTCTGTCATTATTTTGTAACATCACTCTTCAATTATATGTAACTAAGGTGCCATAAAAACACAAGTTTATGTAGACAGGATGAAACCACTAGCCAAACACCTGGACAACCTGCCAAAAAATGTACAGGTGAGATGTATGGCCACAGAAGGATATGACATCTCAGGTTAGAAAGATACCACACAAGCAGGAGATCCCCAGCCAGTATATCACCAAGTTGCTGGACTGTTTACACAGCATGTCATCACTCCACTGGCTGTAGCCACACCTCACAAATGGCCTTGTTGGGCAAGAATGTACATAGCTGCTCTCGTAATATTGGTATATGCATCATACAAGTAGTTTTCCTCTGGTAAAGCACTGTGATGATCTGAAGATGTCTGGCACTAGGTAATGACACAATACATTGCAGTGTCAGACTACAGATATGTAAGAAAATGTCTGCTAAACAAACCCAGTACCCTGAGGAAAGTCCTGTGTACTCCTGAGAGGTATGGCTGTAGCATAGAAAACCCTGGACTGGAGTACACCTATCTATGGAATGGAGTCCAACTCTAATTATAGAAGGTCACACTGGGCATGCTCCTACACATGTTGGAACCCACATTGGACTATATGACTGTATTGTGTACATATGTCTGTGCATACAGACAGTTATGTACACCTTAACTGTCCCCCCACGCACACATCAGACAGGATTACCCTCAGCTAGCTGTAGGTGACCCATACGTGATATATCTCCATTTTTTGCATGATGTACACAGACATATATATGGGCAACAGATAACATGTCAAGTATAAACACACATAGATGTGGGGAAAGTGAGAGACAGACAGTGATAGAGAGAGAGACACAGGGGGACACAGACAGACTTAGTCACATACACGGATACCCTGAATGGCATACAGTGATGTCCTGCTGTGTACAGTGGCATACCAGTTGTAAACAGTTGCACAGGCCAGCATAAAAGGTCAGCCTCATTGTGTAATAGTACCGAGGTTGGGTTTATAATATCACATCATCTGCGTGCGTGTGTGTGTGTGTGTGTGTGTGTGTGTGTGTGTGTGTGTGTGTGTGTGTGTGTGTGTGTGTGTGTGTGTGTGTGTGTGTGTGTGTGTGTGTGTGTGTGTGTGTGTGTGTGTGTGTGTGTGTGTGTGTGTGTGTGTGTGTGTGTCCATAGGTCTAAGTATTAGGAGACCATTTCCACTCAGCACACTTCACATTGCCCTACTTCACAACATCTGCTGCTGTCATTCACCTTAGAAGTACCATTGGACACCTATCACCCCTATAAGCTCTGTAGCATGTGTGATAACTGTGTAACACTATAGTGCAAATAACTAGATAGTTAGGGGTTCTAATCTCAGTACTGGCAACTGTGTGTGTGTGACAGTTGTGTGTGCTAGAGTTGAGGGAGTGTGTGTTTGTTTGTAGGTGAAACAGTTTAGGCCATTCCCATCCACAACACTTCTCAGTGCCTCACTTTATCAGTCCTGATTATGTAATTCCCCTTATCAGCACCTTTGGCCAGTTGTCAGCCCAGTAAGCTCTGTAGCATGTGCAATAACTGTGTAACACTATAGTACAAATCACTAGATAGGCAGGGGTTCTACTCTCAGATCCAGCAAATGTACATGTGTGTATATGAGTGTGTATGTTTGTAAGAAAAAGTATTTTGATATGTTTCCCACCTAGTGCCCTACTTTATCAGTGTTGCTGATGCCATTGCCCTTATCAGCTCCTTTTAGCCAATTGTCAGCCCAGGAAGCTCCATAGTGAGTGCAATAACTGTGTAACACTATAGTACAAATTATTAAATAGGCAGGGGTTCTACTCTGAGATCTGCAAATGTGTGTGTGGGTGTATAAGTGTGTGTGTGTGTGTGTGTGTGTGTGTGTGTGTGTGTGTGTGTGTGTGTGTGTGTGTGTGTGTGTGTGTGTGTGTGTGTGTGTGTGTGTGTATGTTTGTAATAAGAAGCATTTTGAAAAGTTTCCCATCCACTGGCCTACTTTATCAGTCCTGCTGATGTCATTCTCCTTATCAGCACCTTTGGCCAGTTGTCAGCCCAGTCGTAACACTATAGTACAAATCACTAGATAGGCATGGGTTCTAATCTCAATAGTGGCAAGTAAGTGTGTGTGTGTGTGTGTGTGTGTGTGTGTGTGTGTGTGTGTGTGTGTGTGTGTGTGTGTGTGTGTGTGTGTGTGTGTGTGTGTGAATCATATTATGTGTGGGTTGTAGCATCAATTTTAGTTGTGCACCACCCTGCACACTTCCCATCACCCTACTTTACAAGGCCTGCTGATGTCATTCACATTAGAAGTACCTTGGGAGAAGGTGAATTCATATAAGCTCCATGGCACATCTGATAACTGCATAACATTATAGTAAAAATAACTAGATAAGTATGTGTTCTAATCTCAATACTGACTGTGTTTGTGTTGGTGTGTGCTAGGGTTGAGAATCAAATCAGGTGTGGTTGATAGCATTTTGAGTTGTGTACCACCCTGTACACTTCCCATCATCCTACTTTACAAGGCCTGCTAATGTCATTCACCTTAGAAGTACTTTGGGACTAGGTGAACTCATATAAGCTCCATGACACATCTGATAATTGAGTAACACTATAGTAGAAATAGCTAGATAAATAGGGGTTCTAATCTCAATACTGACAACTATGTGTGTGTTTGGGATGAGAATCAAATCCTGTGTGGGTTATACCATTTTTATGTGTGCACCATCCATGCCTGTTTACCACCTCCCGATGGCATTACTTTATATAGCGTGTTAATGGTACCTGCCTCACATGCAGTATATTAAACCATTGTACAGCCCATACCAGTTACTGCACAGATGTCTACGGAATATCTGGATGTTTGCAACCCATATGTGGTATGTGTCCCCTAACAATGGCCATGTATGTGATATTGTTGCCAAATAGGTCATAGTTAGTGTACTGACACACATGCCAGCATCAGATATCATATCTGACTGAAACATCATGCTGATACAATGTCTGTTACCCTATCACTTGTCCAGACTTATAGGAGCAATAGTTGACACGAGTTTCTATTTCTAGTGGGTTATCTCACGATCCATGAAGGCATTCACAACATTATGTGTTGTAAGAGGTAGTGGGTTATGCCCCATGCATATAATCTATGTGGGGCATCTCATGTGCATGTGGCACTATAGTACATTAAAGTGGATATGTAGGATTAAGACTCTATTTATTGTCAACTGTGTTTGTGTTACTGAATACACATCCCCTGTGTCAGTCTTTACTGTGTGTATGCAAAGGATATACCATTTTGTCTCCTGTTCCACCCTGTGAACTCAGGAATACATACCACAAACTTGTCATACACAGTACCTTGCATGCCCTCACCAACTGCATCAGGGTTGAGTGTATGGGAAAGAAATGGCAGGGGCAACAGGTGCTGACACATGAATCTGTTGCAGTCAATCTAATGGCTAAACTTGTGAGGAACCTACTGACAGTACTCCAGTAACCTGTTCCATATGTATGAGCCTGTGGTACTACACAACACTGAGGTGACATGTCTGAAGGCTATCTGTCTGTGACAAGGGGTATGTATGCAAAGTCACACTGTCTGACAACAGTGCCCATCACACACTCTTCCATGCATATACACCTGGTAAACGTACATATAGATCTGTACCTTGGCTATGAAACAGTCAGTGTATTTCCACTCTGCCATAATCCACATTGATAATGTCTACAGGGCCACAGCCTGGAACACAAACAGAATACATGTCAGACTACATTTGGTCAGTGGTACTAACAGCAATAATGCATCATGACTAATAAGGTACATACACATTTATGTGTACCCATAACAAATGCAAGCAGACAGCACCTTACACAGTATTATATAGCTACACTGCACTATATTCACTCTGTGCATCAGGCCCATATTAGCCTGTCCCTGCATTGATGGTATGGATGACAAGGATCTGGCACAGGTATCATCATATGCACAGGGTTTGGTGTGGGTTTGCCAGAGGCCTGGGCTAGGCCATATGGTTGACATCCATGTGTGTGTGTGTGTGTGTGTGTGTGTGTGTGTGTGTGTGTGTGTGTGTGTGTGTGTGTGTGTTTGGAGGGGTATCCTATAGATGGGCAGTGCAGAGGTACTGTGTGTGTCAGGAGGTGACCTGCCTGTGATACAAATGTGTGTGTGTATGTATGCACACAGTCACACCATGTGACTGCCCTACACAGGGGTATGTTGAACAGCTGTAGACTGTACATGGCAGGGTGTCCAGTTCACCATTTCTGGCCACAGACATATGAACGGGTCCTGCCAGGGGTCTCACTGGCATGACCAGGCCCAAGGCCAGATGCAATACTGTTTCCTGATGGTGACTGCTATCTACTGGATCCATGTCCCTGACAGGACCAGCCAGGACCACATGCCCATGGCTGCTCCATACTGATGTGTACAGCAACCCACCTTCGATAGTGCTGGTGTCACTGCCGCTAGGGGAATGTCATGGTGCATGGCCCCGTAGACTCTCAGCTGATGTTGGTGCTGACCTACATCCACATGGCTTGCACTCATCTTCCATGACATGCTCTAGCACAGGCATACCATGGTCGAGGATTGCCAAGGTCTTACCCCACCATCTACTCATGACCTCAGCATTTTGTCGTGTGGCCTAAACAAGGTTATGTATGTCGCCACATAAATCAGGAGGAGTTGCATCCACCAACCTGAAAATTTGTCTGGTGTTGCATTCATTACGTGCCTGTGCATCCATGACAGCCCAAAACATGCTTCTGGTGACACCTGCTGTGGCACCTGTGACAGCGACTTGACAAGCAGCAGTCCTATTGCAAGCACCCCTGTCCATCTGCCTATGTGGGACCCCACCTGCACTCTGGCTATGGCCAGTGTCTACACTCAAAGCTGCCATAGTCACCACACTAGCCTGTTCCATGCCACCCACCAACTGTCCATCATCTGTGGCTGCTAGGGACAGGGCATGTGTGGGCATTGTGACTGTATGCAGGGATATTGTGGATGACTATGGGATGCCAACTGATGGCACAGATTCAGCTCTTGACAACACCACCTGCATCTGAATATGACCATCATCATTGCCAGAGTCCGCAGAGACATTGGCATCAGATTCTGAGCAGGAGGGATTATGACCACCATGACCACTGTGGGGGAAAGACAACATATGTAAATTAATGCCTGCACTATACCATTTGCTGCTACACACACACACACACACACACACACACACACACACACACACACACACACACACACACACACTCACACATATGCACACACACGTGTACACATGCAGGTGAGGTGGCAGACAGGTATTACACAGACCTCATAATAGCCAACTGGTGACATTCACAACACAGTCAGACCACTACATACACACCTTGGATAGGCCCTCAACATCATGCAGTGCAGCCCTTTCCACTTAATGTTACTACTTTTATACACCTCTGTCATACGTGAGTAGTGTTAGTAGGTGATAGGTCTTCAAGTAGCACACAGTGTACCCATGTACACATAATTGCTGTTCACCTGTATAACACAGTGGCAACTCCTGCAAAGCATATCTCTCAAATATGCAGAGTATCACTGAATGTCTACATATGTGGCTCATATTTCTGGTCTGTTCAACATAAATCCTGTGTTTAACTGACACATTACTGGGATGGTATGAGGACTAGTGTCACTAATTAATGACATATTTTGAGTCTCACACTTCAAAACCTGCAGTACATGTATGTTACACCAGAACTGGTTAGAGTAACAACCTTCTAAGCTTACAGTGGATATTATAAGGGTAGACACCCCTGTTAACATGCCAGGTTTGTCTGATAAATAACATGACACCACAGAAATCATGTGATAACATTTCCCACCTTTAATGTGACCTCTAGCCTGTGCAATCCAATTGAAGAACAAACACATCATTTATAACATATAGAAGTTGAAATACGTACAATAGGCTGGTTGCATGACTGTGCACACCCTTAAACTAATACTTTGTTAAACCACCTTTTGATTTCATAACAGCAGTCAGCCCTCTTGGGAAGGTATGTATCAGCATGGCACATCTCGACTTAGCAATATTTGTACACTCTCCCTTGCAGAAGCCCTACAACTCTGTCAGATTGCGAGGGCATCACTTCTGCATAGACCTCTTCAGGGCACCCCACAGATTTTCTTTTGGATGTATGTGTGGACTGTGGCTGGGCCATTCCAAAAAGTTGATTGTCTTCTGATGAAGACATTCTTTTATGGATTTTGATGTATGGTATGAGTCATTGTTGTGTGGAAAGGTGTAAGTCCTCACTATCCATAGTTTTCTAGCAGACACGTGAAAATTTGGGGCCAAAAGGGACTGGTATTTTGAATTGTTCCTAATCCCCTCCACCTTGGCTAAAGGCCCACTTCCAGCTTAGGAGCAGCAACCCCAAAGCAGGACATTGCCATCACCATGCTTCACCATGGGGATGGTGTTCTTTTGGTGATGCACAGTACTGTTCTTCTGCCAAACAAACTTTTTGGTATTGTGGCCAAAAAGTGCAACCTTGGTCTCATTACACCATAACACATTTTCCCACATGCTATTGGGAGACGTTATGTATTTTTCTTGAGAAATTTGCCAGACCTGGATGTTGTTCTGTGTGTGGGAAGGCTTCCATCTTCCAAACCTACCCCATAGGCCAGACATGTGGAAAATATGGGAGAGTGTTGTCACATGTAGTACACAACCAGTACTTACCAGAGATTCTTGCAACTCCTGTAGTGTTACTGTAGGTCTCCTGGCAGCCTCCCTGACCAGTTTAGGTCTTGCCTTTTCCACACATGTGGTGGGATGTCCAGTTATTTGCAATGTCACTGTTGCCTCATATTTCAACCACCATTTGATGACTGTCTTCACTGTGTTCCATGGTATTTGCAATGCTGTGGAAATGTGTGTGTACCCTTCTCTGGGCTGATACATTTCACAAATGAGATCCCTTTGCTGCTTCATAAGCTGTATGGGAACTATGGCTGTTGCTGTAGCAGGTAACTGAGTAAATTTAGGAAAATCCTGGTAGGACAGCTGACCATTATTTGCTGTCAAGCAAAGAGTCTCTGTAATTGATGGCAGGTGTGTACCCAAGAAGACGTAATGCTGTAATATCAAAAGCTGTTTCAACACAGTATTAGCTTCAGCCTGTGCACACATATGCATCTAGCTTCTTGTAAGTTTTTTATGTGTCATAATTGTTCCCCTAACAGATTTATTTTACAATTGAATTGTACAGGTTATAGATCACATGAAAGGTTGGAAGGGTTCGGAAAAGTTTTATCATGCTTTCATTTTTGTATATCACAAATACCTGGCATTCTAACAGGTGTGTGTACACCATTTATATGCACTGTATAACACTAATTTATAAAATATGTCTCTCCATTTTGTCAGTCTTTGTCCAGATTTCTTGCAATTACAGGTTGTGAGATATGCTAGAGATATGTGACATCTCCTGCAAATACGCCCCTGTGATGACCACTGTAATGTAATGCAGTTAACCCCAACACAAGTGAACATGCAGATATTGCAAAATGGCTGAGAGTAACAGTCATGTGCGTGGTCACATGCATGACCTTAACATGCCTGGGGTACTGGTGAGCCACAACAGTAAAATCCCATACTCACCGACTTCAGGCTGCTGTCCCACATGCAGACCAGAGGGACCTATGTAGTTGTGGGGGAGCGGTATTGTCAGCAGACTCACATTTGGCATTGGTACAAGATGAATGCTACGTTTCTGCACAGGTACAGTACAAGCTATAATAGTATACAATTTGCTGTCCCTCACTATAGATGTGCACTTGTATGCATTACTAACCCCCACCCACAAATGCAGTTTGAACTGACATATGCATCTAGATACTCCATAGAAGACAGTATGACTGACACATGATTAAATTGATGTGCACTGTGGCCTTACCTGGATGCTCCTCGCCTGTTGCCTTGGTGCCAGCCACCTCCATGAGTTGTGTTTTATGTGTTGGCAGTTTTATGGGGGCTGCCCCAAGGTTGTCAAGGAGCTCCTCTGTTGCTGTATGTGTGGCCTGTGTGGCTGGACCCCCACCTGTAGCACTACCATCCCTGGCCATGGCAGCAGCCCTTTGCTCGGCACAACGTATCAGGTCAGTTGCCCGATGCCTGACCTGATCGTATGTGCGGCAAAGGTGGCCCAAGGTGTTCACTCTGTAGACAAGGTCATCCCACAGGGCAGTCTGCTCCTGCAGAATTTGTCAGCTCCAGATGAACAGCACCGCATGGTGCTGTATTATTGCATCAGTGATAGCTACATTCTCCTCTACAGTGTATGCTGGCTGATGCTGCATGCCACCTGGAAGACATAAACAGTGAAACACATCGCAGGACCTCATAGGTTCATAGGTTGGTACTAGGCTATCGGCCCTAAGGCCTATGCAAGCCTAGCCATAGCCTAGCCATAACAATTCCCTGGAAATTTCTTCCCACAATATTTACTTCTCTAGGCCCCTGTCTAGCAGGGTGACTGACATGATCCCCGGGGTGAATTTTCTATCTCCCATCCAATCATCAAGGTTCTTTTTGAAGAGGGCCAATGAGGTGCTCTGCTTGACATGTATGGGCAGTCTATTCCAGAGTATGGGGAGTCTCTGGGTGAGGAACCTATCCCTTCAGCATGTTTTGTTCATTGTGATGATAAGGTTCAGATCTCTGGAGCGTGTGGCTCTGAGGGATTGGGATTTCTTTAAGTGGAGCATGTCCAACAGCTCAGGGTTTGACATGGCCTTGTATGTTAAGCAGAGATTGCCTCTGAGTAGACGATATGCCACAGAGTATAGCTGGAGTTTTTTTAGATGGTCAGCAAATGGCACCTGCTTTAGGCCTGTGATTCTTTTAGTGAGGTATTTCTGTGGCCTTTCCAGCTGTTGCAGATGTCTTGTGAGGTACATACCAAATGGGGCATTATACTCCATAATGGGTCTAATGAGGGATGAGTACAGTGGGGCAATGACCTCTTTTTTTCTGGAAGAAAAGCCCTTAGTGATGAGGTGTGCCACATAGAAGGATTTCCTGACTGTTGTGGCGATGTGGTTATCGAAAGTGAGACCACTGTCCACTTGTGTCCCTAAGTCTCTCATCACACTTTCGATGTTTAGTGTCCTGCCACCAATGTAGTAGTTCATGGGTACATGTTTTTTTCCAAAGGGGATAACTATACATTTCTTGGCATTAAGCTTGAGCCCATGGCTCTGGCACCAGGAATCTGTTTCTGTAAGGCCTTTTTGTAGAATATCCACATCGTTTGGGGATTCTATAATGGCTCCCAGTTTGCAGTTATCTGCAAACTTTGTTAGCCAGAGTCCCTTAGTGTTGGTTTGTACTTCAGAGAAGTAGATGCCAAACAAGACTGGTCCCAGGACTGAACCCTGAGGTACTCCACTTGTCATTTGTCTGGAGCTGGATTCGGAGTCTGCTACTTTTACAGTCTGGGTTCTGTCAGTAAGCCAGTTGGCAACCCATCGAGTGACGTAGGGATTTATGCCTAGCTTAGTACGTTTATCTATGATTTCAGAGTGGGGGATGGTGTCGAAGGCCTTGGTGAGGTCCAGATAGGCTGTGTGGACCGACTTACCCTGGTCCACAGCTCTGAAGACTGATTCAAAGAAGTCAATCAGATTCAGGAGACAAGATCGTCCCTTCACAAACCCAAACTGGGTGGGGTCCAGTGTTTGAAGGTCGCCAATGTCTTTGTTTATAAGTTCCATGATAATGCATTCCATGCCCTTGCAGATCAGGCTTGTCAGACTGATGGGACGGTAGTTCCCGGGATCCAAGGCGGATCCTCCCTTGTGGAGCGGTATAACTGTAGCTGTACGCCACTCAGTGGGCATGAAGCCTGCGGTGAGGCTGTGATTAAACAGGACACTTAGGTGGGGTGCCAGTTCATTTTGTAGTTCATGTAGTACACAGCCTGGGATGTCATCTGGTCCCATGGATGCTGTATTGTTAGCTTTGGAGAGTGCTGTTTCTACCTCTGTGGCTGTGATTATTGGAATTTGGCAATCTTTTAGTATTGAGATGGGCCCTTTAGGGGGTGAGAGGGGGGTGAAGTTGGTACTAAATCGATCTGCCAGGATATTGGTAATATGCTTGGGATCAGTATATTTAATGCCATTCTGTTGTAGCTCAGAGCAGATCTGAGCATTGTCATTTAGATTCGTGACATGACTATAGAATGCCTTGTGGTTGTCTTTGGAATCTTTGGCAATTTTATTTTCGTAACTAGCTTTTGAGGATTTTATGAGGGATCTCAGTTTCTTACTGAGGCTGGTGAGGGAGTTTTTTGCATCCTGGGATTTTCCTCTTTTCTGCAACAGTTTCTTCCTTTTGTTGTATAGTTTGTTTATAGCAGGGGACCACCAGATTGGCTTCCTTTTTTTGGAGAAGATATTCTTGGTTCTATATGGGATGGCACGATTCATGCACGAGTGGATGTGCTCGTACAGTGCCTTAGTGTAGGATTCTGCAGTCAAACTTCCAGATCCTGTCTGCGTGGGTGTTGTGAAATTTGTCACTTCTGACTTCAGTAGCATGAAGTTGGCTTTGGAAAAGTTTTTTAAGGAGGTTTCCTTACTGGGGGTGGGGGTGGGATGTGGATGTCAAGGGTGATTTGCTTATGGTCAGACCGGACCAATGAGGGGGTGACCACTGGTGTGGAGCATCTGTCTCCCATGTTGGTAATGACCAGGTCTAGGATATTGGAGCCCCTGGTGGGACAATGGATTAGTTGATCCAGGGCGTTGGAATTTATAAATTCCAAGAACCGTTGGGAAAAGGAGTTGGTACCTGAGTAGTTTTCCCAATTAATGGCAGGGTAGTTGAAATCACCCAGTATTAGGGTGTTTGGTTGCATCTTACTATTTTCCAGTATGTTTAGAAAGGTGTAGTGAGAATCTTGGGGCATGGTGGGGGATCTGTAGCAAGCTACAATTTGGATTGCAGTCTTATCTAGTGTTAATTGCACCTGGAAAATTTCAGATGCATTGTGTTGGGCAACTAGCCTGGAGGTGTGAATATCCTTGGTGAATATGGATACTCCTCCGCCTTTAGTGTTTCAGTGTTGGTTTTGTGGCCGAAAAATATGGTAAGAATTGTAGCCTGGTATTGCAGGGGTGCTCTCTGGAGCCTTGAGCAAGGACTCAGTCACTGCACAGATATCGATGTTCTCTATTTTTAGGAGTGCCTCAAGAGTGTGCATTTTGAGGTTTAGACTTCTAGCATTGAGTAGCATTACCTTCAGATTTTGCAAGCTTGTATCTGTTATGGTGGTGGTTTTATCCTTTGAACCTTGCCTAAAAAAGGCACTATAGGGGTGGCAAGAGCTTTAGCCAGTAACCTGAATCCCAGGGGTGACAGGTGCAGACCATCTCTGGCAAAGCATCGTGGTTTGTTGATCATGTCTTCCCAGGCAGACAAATACTGGATCCCTTTTGTATGACACCAGAAGCTTAGCCAATTGTTGAAGTCAATCATTTTGTCCTTATACTGTGGTATCATTCTGGGCGAAGGCAGGATGCTACTCAGGGTTAGGGTCATACCTGCCTGGGTCACATGATCCAAGAGCTCTTTCATATCTCTTTTCATGTAGTCCAGAGAGGTACGTCTCAAGTCATTCACTCCAGCATGGACAATGACAGAGTTGTATTTGTACTTGTTGTGGAGTGACTTGAGTGCATGCGTTATGTGGCGGATCCTGGCACCCAACAGGCAGCTTACTGTAATTTTCTCCTTGTTCAGCCTGGTGAGTGGGACATCAGTGTGCCTGACTATAGAGTCACCTATGACTAAAGTGTTGGGTACATTGTCTTGCCTTAGGGGCTGTTGTTGGGTGGCACACTGGTGTTGTGAGCTATGTGTCACTTTGGTTGTGACTGGTGTTTGCTTCCGTTTTGGCTTCGGAGGTCCTTGTTGCTTGGGCAGGTTAATGTTAAGGGCCTCCGCATATGTGGGTTTAGTGTTGCTATGTATGGGTGTTGATGGTGTGGGTTTTGAAGGGCTATGAGTTGCTAGAGATGTAATGCAGGTGTTAGCCTTCTCCTCTTGACTGTCTAGCACAAACTTGACCGGAGAGAGCTTTGCTTCCAGTTTGGCTATGTAAGTGCATCTCTCGCAGGTTGTAGTGTTGGGTGGTAGGAGGACAGGATTATCTGTGTACATGAGGCAGTTGCTGCATTGCCCCAGTATGCCCAGATTCACCAGGTGAACAGGAGAAATCACCGGAAGCTGACCCTTGGACATGCCTGTTTAGGTGCTTTTTTGTAAAGTTTAAGAGCTGTTTTCCCTTACCTTTGCAAGGTACTTTGCAATTGTAGGCTGTTTAGTGCCTATGATTTATTTCTCCTTATTGACAAGGAGAGCTGAGTGCTTGTATCAGTTTCAGGCTTCCTAGTGCTTTCCAGCAGGTTCTAGAGCAAGTGCTAGTCACAGGGGTTCAGATTTTAGTGCTATTACTGAGAAACCAGCTAGTTTTAAGGGAAAATTTGAAGAGCAGACTTTCTGGCACCTGGAATAGTTTAACTGTAGCTTCGTAGTGCTGTACGATGTGAAAAATGTGCAAACACACACATTTTTAAGCCAGAAAGTTGAAAGGGATAGAAATCAGCCCAAAAAAGCTAATAAAATTACAATTTCAGAGCTGGAAACCACTCCTCTAGTGTTAGATAGGCAGTACAATGCTCACCAGTCTCACTGGTAGGCAGTAGGACTTCCCTCTACCACAGCAAGGTCTGGATAGCTCTGAGCACTGAAAATAAAGTCCTGAGACAAACAAAACCTGGGATATGGACTGGCTAGAAAAGGTGGGAAATGAGAAAAACAAGATAGTATATATTTTTTTTGTTGAAATAGGCTAAACAATGCAATAATACAGTAAATAAACACAGAAAAGGCTAACACATTTGAGTGTGTAGTCCTAAACTGTAAATGCAATTAAAACTCTTCAAAATTAGCAATTTAAAACTTTTTAAATGAAGCATGGCAGGTGCACAACTGAAAAACGATTTAAGAGGCAGTAACACAGCAGAATAATTGGCTAGTCTACATATACAGAGAAGGCTATATATACAGAAAAGCAGCTAAAACACACAAACACTTCAGATGCAGTGCAACCTAGAGCACTTGAGTTGTAGCAATATTAAGGCAATCACAGTTATAATAAGTGCTTTAAAATATACTCTGTATTTCCAAAATGTTTGAGAAGCACAGTCAGAACATAAGGAAATTCAGGCAAAATTTTTTTTTTGAAAGGGAAAAAGGAGAAACAGAAGGCCTTATCAAATGTTCTCTCTGTATTAGGTAGAATGAGCTAATGACACTAGACTGGGAGGAGTGTCCCAGATCAGATCTACAGTAGGGGCGGGCAACTGCAAAGCCACCAAGTATAACAGCAAGACACCAACATAAAGATTTGTAAAGATACAGAATGCTTCTAACTGCAAACAAATCAGTTACCCGTGCAGATTGCAATAAAAGTGCTATATATAAATTGCTTTAAACAATAAACTGTATAAATTATTGAAAAAAAAACAGGATACTTATATATCTCAGCTAAGAGTTGGAGTCACCACCTCTCATCTACTCTGCTCAGTCTGTATAGACAGAGACTCTCTCAAAGTTAGGGCTTAAATACCAGAAGAACAACTTTTTTTTTTTTTTTTTACAAAAACACAAAAGAACCAGCCCCCACTAGCCTGCAGCCAATTAATACAATCTAGCCAAGGTAAAGAAAAGCTTCAGCTAATTCAAGACATTGCCCAGAGTTATTTACAGAGCCAGCACATCAATATTGACTATCATTAGCCACCACTTAAAACCACATCATACCCTGTCATCTATCAGCACAGTATGAACCTGCATTGCACTCCTGGTCCTGATGTGTCATGACCCCCCCCCCAATGAGGGCCAGTACATTGCATAAACCACTATTCATCATTCACATTTGTGTAGAGGGATGACAGTGGCCATCTTCCTTGCAGATGGGATGTCAATGGTGCTCAGGCTTTGTTTGTATACAGTGTCTAATGGAGCTGAAAGCATATGCCTAAGTTCATGTAGGATGCCGACAGGAATGTTATCAGGTGACATGGAGACTTGCTTTTGTTGACTTTGATTAGGCAGTATGCACCTGCTCTCTGATAAGGAGGGGAGGGGAGCGGGTGCTGTGCATATCCACTTATACTAATGGTGAGCCGGGAGGTGATGTTTGCCCTAAACCTGTCTGCAGAAGGTTGGCTATAGCTATGGTGTGTGTAGTATGTCGTGTGATTAACCACTATTACTGGGTGGGTTGGGTTGTTGCTTCTGAGATTGCAGACATATGTGAAGACAGCCTTGTGATTGCCCTTGGTGTATGTGTCCAATTTGTACTCATAGTTAGCCTTACAGAAATCCACCTGTGACCTTATATTCTCGTTCAGACAAAGGTTGACTTGCTGCCAAGTTGGTGCCTGCTCCTACTTTGCCCTGTACAGCCAATATAGCGACCAGTTTTGTGGTTTGTGTATTGCTGCTGTGCAACAAAGGGGATTACTCTACTTTGATGGAGACTATACAGCTATGTAGGTGATCATATAGCTGTTTGTAGTAGGCATGGACTCAAGGTCATAACACTGTTGGACACCTCTCCAATTTCAACCTGATAATCATGCTTATTCTATTACCCATGTCTGTGTCAGGGCAATGCAACAACCAGTAGCTGTAGAAATCTAACTTGGTTGGGTGCACAGAAATTAATATTACACACATGTACAACATGTACAGCTTATTTACCTGATGTTTTGCATCCTATGTCTGTTGTTATGAGGCAGCCAGGTACACCTACTCATACATACATGTGCACAGGTAAATACCTGATATACATTTCTGCTCTATGTCAGCATGCAACACTGTATTTGCACTGTTGCTGCTCAGTCATTCCTGTCAGCCTGTTAGAGCAGAACATCTGGAGGACGCCACACATACATGGGAGGTGATGGACCAAACATTAGTGACACTTTCTTAATATTGCTGTAACACTTAAGTCATTTGATAGCACAGTAGCCTTTGCATTCACATACATACCCTGGAGGATCTCCGACACTCATATGGCAAGAAGAGAGGAGAAAGGCTAGGAGTGTGGTAGTGAGGGTAGGAACTTTTAATGTTGGCAATATGACTGGTATGGGGACAGAGCTAGCTGATATGATGGACAGAAAGAAGGTTGATAAATTGTGTGTGCAAGAGTCCAGATGGAAGGGGGATAAGGCTAGGTGTATCAGAGTTGGGTCCAAATAGTTCTATCATGGTGTGGATGGGAGAAGAAATGGTGGAGGGGTTATCTTGGATGACCAGTATGCCAAGATTGTTTTTGGAGGGGGGGGTGTCAGATAGAGTGATGTTTATGAAGCTGGAAATTGATGGTGTAATGATGACTATTGTTAGTGAATATGCTCCGCTAGTTGTGTGTGTGATGGATGAGACAGAAAAACTTTGGAGTGAGTTGAATGAAGTGGTGATGACTGTACCCAAGGGAGAGAGAGTGGTGATTGGAGCAGATTTCAATGAGCATGTTGGTGAAGGGAACAGATGGGATGCGGAAGTGGTGGGTAGGTATGTGTTAAGCAAAGGAATGCAGAAGGTGAAATGGTGGTGGAATTTGCAAAAAGGATGGACATGGCTGTGGTGAATACGTATTTTAACAAGACAGAGGAGCATAGGGTGACATACAAGAGTGAAGGAAGATGCACACAGGTGGATTATCTCCTATGCAGGAGGGCCTATTTGAAGGAGATTGGACACTGTAAAGTGGTGACAGGGGAAAGTGTAGTTAGGCAGCATAGAATGTTGGTCTGTGGGATGACATTGGTGATCAAGAAGAGGAGAAGGGGTGTGAGGGCAGCACCAAGGATCAAATGGTGGAAACTGAAAAAGGGTGATCGTGAGGTTGAGTTCAGGAAGAGTTAGACAGGCAGTGGGTGGCAGTGAAGAGTTCCCAAATATCTGGGTAACAACAGCAGAGCTAGTAAGGGAGATGACTAGAAAGGTGTTTGGTGTGACATCTGGACAGAGGAAAGAGGACAAGAAGACCTGCTGGTTGAATGTGGAAATACAGGGGAGTATACAGAGAAAGAAGTTGGCGAAGAAGAAGTGGGATTGTCAGAGAGATGAAGAAAGTAGACAGAAGTATAAGAAGATGAGGTTCATGGCAAAGAGAGAGGTGGCGAAGGCTAAGTATGAGGCATATTAAGGGTTGTATGAAAGGTTGGACACTAAGTATGGAGAATAGAACCTGTATCAATTGGCTAGACAGAGGGACCAAGCTAGGAAGGATGTGCAACAGATAAGGGTGATAAATGATAATGAGGGAGATGTACTCACAAGCCAGGAGAGTGTGTTGAGCAGATGGAAAGAGTACTTTGAGGGGCTGTTGAATGAAGAGAATGAGAGAGAGAGAGAGAGAGAGAGAAGGTTGGATGATGTGGGTATGGTGAATCAGAAAGTGCAATGAATTAGCAAGGAGGAAGTAAGGATAGCTTTGAAGAGGATTACGAATGGAAAGGTTGTTGGTCCAGATAACATACCTGTGGAAGCATGGATGTGTTTAGGAGAAATGGTAGTGGTCTTTTTAACCAGATCATTTAATGTAATCTTGGAAACTGAGAGGGTGCGTGAAGAGTGGAAAAAAACAGTTTGGGTACCGATTATAAGAATAAAGGTGATGTGCAGAGCTGTAGCAACTACAGAGAGCTAACACTGATCAGTCACAACATGAAGTTATGGGAAAGAGTAGTAGAAGCTAGGTTAAGAAGGGAGGTGAGGATTAGTGATCAGCAGTATGGTTTCATGCCAGGAAAGAGCAGTACAGATATGATGTTTGCTCAGAGAGTGTTGATGGAAAAGTACAGAGAAAGTTGGAAGGAGTTGTGTTGTGTCTCTGTGGACTTAGAGAAAGCATATGACAGGGTGCCTAGAGAGGAGTTGTGGTATTGTATGAGGAAGTCAGGAGTGGCGGAGGAAGCTGTAAGAGTGCTACAGGATATGTACAAGGGTAGTATGACAGCGGTGAGTTCTGCGGTGGGAGTGACAGGTGCATTTAAGGTGGGGGTGGGATTACATCAGAGATCAGGTCTGAGCCCTTTCTTATTTGCAATGGTGATGGACAGGTTGACAGACAAGATAAGACAGGAGTCCCCATTGACTGTGATGTTTGCAGATGACAATGTGATCTGTAGTGAGAGTAGGGAACAGATTGAGGAGACCCTGGAGAGGTGGAGATATGATCTACAGAGGGGAGGAATGATGGTCAGTCAGACTAAGACAGAATATATGTGTGTGAATCAGAGGGATGATAGAGGAATGGTGAGGATGCAGGGAGTAGAGTTTGCAAAGGTGGATGAGTTTAAATAGTTGGGATCAACAGTTCAGAGTAATGATGAGTGTGGGGAAGAGGTAAAGAAGAGAGTACAGGCAGGATGGGGAGAGTGGAGAAGAGTGTCAAGAGTGATTTGTAATAGTCGAGTACCATTAAGAGTGAGAGGGGAAGGTCTACAAGAGGGTAGTGAGACCAGCTATGATATATGGGTTGGAGACTATGGCAATGACAAAAAGGCAGGAGTCAGAGCTGGGTGTGGCAGAGTTAAAGATGTTATGATTTGCACTAGGTGTGATGAGGGTAGACAGGATTAAGAATATGTATTTTAGAGCCAGAGAGTAGCAGGATTATGTTGGTTTGGACATGTGCTGAGGAGGGATGCTGAGCATATTGGGAAAAGGATGGTAAGGATGAAGCTGCCAGGTAAGAGGAAAAGAGAAAGGCCTAAGATAAGGTGTATGGATGTAGTGATAGAGTACATGGAGGTGGTTGGTGTGACAGAGCAAGATGCAGAGAACAGGAAGAAATGGAGAAAGATAATCCGCTGTGGCGACCCCTAACAGAAACAGTCAAAATAAAGAGAAGGAGCTGCTGTAATGTCAGTCTTCACAGGTAGGCAATGATTATTCAGACATTATACAATCCTATGAGTAAATGACTACAAATATGAGGCACACATATGGTCAGTGTGCATAACATTGGACAGTTGAATGTTATGAGCTCAGTATATCACATATAGTTCAACACACACATCTGCAACAGTAGTTCACTATACAAATACCCTGGATAGGTCTCTCACATTTCTGAGATAAACATGTATATCATAGTTGTATTCACAATTAACATGAATATCTACGACATCCTAGTAGCTGATCTAGCAGTGTTACAATCAGTATTGTTCAACACATACTCCAGTAGTAGTCATATGTGAGCCATCCTTTCCTGGGATGATTCAGGGGCCTGAGCTGTGATCTATGTCACTGCAGAGAGACCCAGATTCTATATCAGTACAGCAAGTCTTGTTGAGACATATTTGTTGAACTGTATTCCATTACATGCTTACTTGTCTGACATACCTTTTTTTCAAGTATGATTGGTTGGATTCCAATATGTGTTGTTTGATTTGTTTGTTTGTATGTCTGTCTCTCTCTCTCTCCAGGTGTAGGGTATACATCTGTTTTGCATAGGCAGCAGCTTGAATTTTGTAGGTAATGCTCATGAGGAGCTGATGGCCTGTGCATCAATTGGTATATCCCACTTGCTAATTGCATGCAGAACTTCTGAGGTGTTATTCCTATAGCCAATGACATGGCGACACACTCCTATAATTGAGTACTTCATGTGAGCATTGTCCCTTTTCCTTGCCTGTGAGGAGAACTTCATGGAGGTGTGTGAACAACAGCATCACAGAGGGTAGTTGGAAATACCTCTTATAACAAAAACTGTGGAGACAGCCCAACAAACTGGGGGAGAATGTTCCAGACATAGGGACAAAATGTAAGTATTGCTGTTACACAGTTGAATTAATGCTAGTTTAACAGGGTTTGTGTGGACACGGCTTTTCTGCATGATTTTAAGTCTGACAATGTTATGTGGTTGACATAACTCTCAACTGTAGGGCTATCTGCAGAATGGCCAGATTTTGGACTCTCATGTTTGATGTGTTCCTCAGACATTTTTGTCTTTGGAAAATCAGTAGCATACTGTGGGGATTGCAGTCAGTAAATGGTATCATCCGTTTGTGTTTCTGACTTTATATCCCTCAGAAAATATATATTACAACAAACCCTGTAACACCAGCAACTTCTCAGTTTATAACAGCAATATTTCACATATGCCCCGTTTTTGGGCCTCTGCCCCCAAGTATGTCAGGCTTTGTCCAGATGTCATGCAGTAAGAGGTTAATAGGTAGGGTATATCATTATTTAGTGCCTTCATTCCTGATACCATCTCAGTGATGTATCAGAATGCCAGACATGTTATGTGTAAGAGGCTTTATATATTAGGACAAAGCCTGGACATTCTGTGGGACTATGAACAGTTGAGAGGCCTGCGTATTTCTGGTGATTGTTGACAGACTGTCAGGATTATGTAGCAGTGTAGTGTGTCAATGTTATTTGGCCTGTGTAGGGAGGGGAGTAGATGTATGTGTTATGGCTCCTTTTCTATGTGACTGTGCATGCTGCTCCAGTTTCTGGTGGTCTATCAGCTGTATATATTTTCAGGGGCAGACTGAGACATGTCCCATACCACAGGCAGGCATCATACTACACTGTGAATTGGGCCAGTATATGTAGGGGTAGTGTGTGAGTGGCAAACATGATGAGATGTTTTGGTTCATGCAGTCCTTATACTTTACTGTTCATTTGGCTTACTGGTATGTCGCTGTGACTGTGGTGAAATTGGTTGTGGGTATGCACTTTCACACTGGTGTCTGTTTTGCAGTGCTGTTACATCCCTGTAGTGCCTGATATATTTGCAAATACAATTGTAATTCCCCATAGTGGATTTGAGTTAGTGTTGTGTCAGTCTGACTGTAGTTTGGATGGTGCTTGGTGACATGCTTACCAGCTGAGTGTAGTTTCCCTAATGTGATCTTATGTCCAGATATTTGTAAGATGTACTGTTTCCTGGCCCCCATAAGTGTTGTGTATTTCTGATACATCAGTGGGATGATGTGAGGATTTAAGTCACTAACTAATGATAAGTAATTTAGTGCTGGACTTGTTGCTATTTCAGTCAATATATGTTAGGACAGACAGGAGGGTGTTACTGCAGCAATTGTGTCAGCTTATCTACTACAGTATTTCAGATATGTCCCTATTTTCGTGGCTTTCTTCCCCCACTTTGTCAGATTTGGTCCAGATTCATTGCACTAAGGGGTTCTGAGCCTAACTCTCGACTGGCCGGATTGTTTCAGAATGCCCAGATTTAATGCTCATATTTCTGGTTTGTTCTACAGATTCATTATTTTTATTTCCCTGGTAAATCACTGTGATGATTTGAGGATTTCTGTCAGTAAATAATAACATACATTTCAGTTTCAGAACTCACATCCTTCAGAACATGTATGTTGAAACAATCCCTGTCACTCTGGCAACATTCTACATTTATAAGAGCAATATTTAAAATATGTCCCTAGTTTTGGCCCATTGTCCCCCATTTGGACAGTCTCTGGCCAGATTTCTTGCACTAAGAGGTTGAGAGGTATGGTTCTGAGGTATGACTCCACTACATGTTATGAGTATATATATATATATATATATATATATATATATATATATATATATTTTTTTTTTTTTTCTTTTTATAAACATATATATATTTATATGTATATTTCTATTTATATTATGTATGTATTTTTCCATATATATGCATCTCCATACATATATACATGTGTATATGTATATATACAAAACCTGATTCTACAAAGCTTTTTCCTACTGTTGAATGCCTCTACTGCATGATATGTTTGAAAAAACATCAGCAGTCCTTACAGCTCAAATGGTGTAGTGTTACATTGCTTTGACTGTGGTGTACAGAGCCCTGGGTTTGAGACTTGGTGGTGCTGATTATTTTGTTGCTAGGCAGAACAGCAGCTGATGGAAACAGAGTGATTAAAGCATTTTTAAGCAGTTGTAAGTGGGTTTGAGTGATAGTATGTGATGCTAACATATGATTAACCACACAGAGGTTTAATCTGTGTTGGCTTAACTTAGCATCACTCAAACTTGGTTAATCCTGCTTACTCACATTTACACCCACGCAAATTTCTTTAAAAGAAGATAAAAAGGGGTGATAGGAAAGTGGTGAAAAAGGGGCATGCAGAGGGAAAAACAATATGAAAGATAGCTAGGGATGTGCAGGACAGGTGTAGGGAAGGTCCATAGCTGTCCATTTCTTATACAGCAACAGCTGTGCATTTATATGGAATTTAGAGGTGCATTTGGTCACTCAAATCCCTGAGAGAGGGGTGAAGACAACAAAAATGTGTTGTCAAGCCAATTGGACCACATTACCTGTGTCCAGTGAACATGTATGCGGAATGGACAGCTATGTATGGGATGATTTTTTTGGGGGGGACAAATGCCCTTTTCTTTTTTTTTAAGGTGAGAGTGGGATGTTGGGGAAGGATTGTGGGTATGTCTGGGGAGGTAGGGAGACAGACATGACAGACAAGACAGTAGACAGGGATGGTATATGACACATGAGGGGGGTAAACACATTTGACAAGAAGGGTGATTGGGAATCTGAAGCCCATGAGCCCTCATATGGTTACAGTGGGACTGAGATCCCCACCCATGGGCAGCACCACTTGCACCTTCATGGCCCCAAAGTTGGCTGTGCTGGGGGCTGGACAGGAGGGACAACCTGCCCTTGAGGTGTGCCAGGTGGCCCTCAATCTGGCGCAGCCGCTCTCCAAACTCAGATCAAAGGCTGTTGTGCACCAAACCCTGGACCTGACTATGGGGTGATAGCCTCCTGTCCGTGCCTGCTCCTAGGGGGAACAGGCCCTGTTCCTGTGGTGGTTCCACCTGAAGGTGGTGCAGGACGAGCAGACAAGGGAGATACAGGAACGGTCACAGACATGCTGGGGCCTGGTGCCACGGCCAGATGAGATGGGACTGGCAGATCTGCTGGGATCTGCCTTCCCAAATGTACTATGGTGTTGAGGTTTTACAAAAATAAGTTGGTTAGTCATGAACAACACATTTCAGGATTAGTTATAACAGCATGCATGGGTGATCCAATTAACCACATAAAACAGATTTGCAACAGTTGTATAGCAAACAGAACACATGCATAAATTGAACAACAGTATGCATCGCAACAGCATGCCAGTAACATTGATGGCAACAGGGCACCAACAATGGTGTTTGAACAAGATATGTTAACATGCAAGCAATCAAACATATTAACAATAATATAACACAAGTCCCAACATTAGGGTTGGAGCACAACATACCCGTAGTATATGAGTAATAATTATTAATGCAGATGAGGGGGGAGAGAGACAGAAAATCCATTAACAACTGTTTATGCTTCTATTTTCCATAACAGTACTGCTCAATATTCTATGGGTCTGCCCTCACTTTATATCTACATATGCCCATAGCTTCTATAGTACAAACATACCTATTAAACTGTCAGCCTGGAATGGTATGAGGCAAACTGTTTCAACTCTGTGTATATGACTAGAGAGGACTCGTACATGTCAGGGTTACATATCTGGCACAGGAAGGGTACCCTGAACTGCTGTTATGTGAGTGTGCTACTTGGCATATGTCAACTAGTTTACTATCTGTGTCCAGGATTATTTGCAGCAGTGACCACTAGCCATGACAGGGTGACACTTGAGAGACATGTATTGGAAACATACCTCTCAGCCTCTTAGAGCATGACATCTGGACAAAGCCATACATAAGAGTAGGACAAATGCTCATAAATATGGACATTTTTTAGATATTGCTCTTACAAACTTAGAAAGTTGATAAAATAACAGGTTTTTCATTTGCATGGATTTTCAGATGGATATGACATCTGACACTTGTATGTCTATCATTATTTTCTAACTTCAGTCTATAATGGTTTGCCACTGATTTGCCATGACAACACTACTTTATGTAAAATGGACCCAGAATCTGAGACAAATATCTAGACATTCAGTGAATATCTGTACAGTTGAGAGGTATGATTCGGGAAGAGTGCACATTGTATGTATCTACCCTGCTGTCATTTCCAGGCATGTGGTTGGAAAATTGAACAGTTGTACACAGTTTATTAGTATACCCTTCATACAGCTACTGGCAACATTTACTTACCTGTAAAACCTGTGCGGAAAATATCTATTAACACTACCTGACTGTTTTTACATTTATTCCTGATTCCTTGCGTGTAGATATGCATACATCTTAGTACCACTCCCTGGATTCAAACCATGTCTGGCTGAGCAAAATTAACAACTAAGCGATTTCTCATCATTCTGAGCTACTAGGGAATTGCTGTTTCATGTTTCAATGGTTTCTGCCTAATAGTCTCTTAGTTAGACAGTCTGAACTTGTAATTCTGTGATGCATGCATGACAGATAGTTATTGTACTATGCATTACTCCTTTGGATTACTACAACCTGGAAAGCAAAGGTTAACACAAGGCAATGCTGCATAGTACACACATTGATACTTGACATATTACTATTCAGGGTTCAGAGCTTAGTGCAGTATATATTTCACATTTAATTTTTACAGCTACACCATCTACAGTTTCTCCTAACAGGTTGTTCACAGATGCACCTCAGTTAATGTATGCTGTCACAGCAATATTTGCTGTGAAGAACCTGTATACTTTCTATATATGTTTACAACAACATACCAGAATAAACGCAACAGTTTTTTTTAAGGGTCTTTATTGTACTTCAATATTCGTCAATCATACTTTTTTATTTATTCAGTTCACACAGTAACAGTATACCAACTAGCAGTAAGCAATGTATTCCTTCTTAGCTATTTTAACAAAATACTGCAAAATAGATTTGCACTCACCAGCCTGTCAGCTCAGCCTCAGCAGTCTGTCATCATGGGCTTCCATGTTCACAGCCCTCTCTGCTGCAGCTGTAGGGGAGGAAAACACACATGATGCATATCTGTCTATCATATTCTCAGGCTAGTATTTGCTACAAACTACTTGATAGTGATACTTACACACTACTGGAGCATTCTGGGTCCATCCATCTTGGATCCACTGTTCTAAGAGTGCCCCCTTCCTATGATTTAGGTCAGCATAGTGGTGCCATACCTGCTCACCAGTCCGGGGGATGCCAGTAGCACTGGTGAGGTCATGTGCGAGATGGTCCCAGGCCTCTGCTTTGTATTCGGAGCCCTGGTACTGGCTCTGCAGCAGTCTCTCCTCAGAGTTTTAACTAAGAGTCCAACCATGACCCTGGACTACTGAATGCTGCATTGTTGCGCCCAAAAGCACACTCCCTCTCCTATGCCAACCATTGTATCTGCACAGATGGACTATACAGATTATGGCTGAATTCCCACCTGTGCCATTTAAATAGTGCGATATTCCCACCCTTTGCTGTCATTGGACCTTTTTGAAAAGGTTAAGCTCCAGTAAGCAATGCACAAATCCGCTAAGCCGGTTTTAAAACTACTTAAAGGGGAAGTTGTTGAGTAGCATTTAACAGTGCACAAATCCACTTAGCTGAGCTACCTGCTGCTTAGCATTCATGTCTTAGCAATGGTTACACTTGCTCAGCATAGATGAGCATTGCTAACTATTGCTCACTTTTAATTTTTTAAATATTTCAGAGGACTGACTTCATTTATTAAGTGTATATGATGTACTTTACATGACGTCCCTCTATGTACTTTCCTTATATTGGCAAGGGTTGTGACTATACTGTATGGGGCACTTGTATTGGTGGTTTCACATGTTATATGCACTCACACTTACATTGTGCACCAGCTACACTACCCTGGTTGACAACAACCAATTGCTACATAATTTAAGTTTAAAAAAATAATTTTAACACTACTTTCCCATATAAAATCAACTTGCCTGTCTTGGTACTCACACCATGAGCACCTGCATGTAAAGCCAGGACTCTAACCACTACACTATCTCAGCTTGGAAATTTCACCTCTATATTTGTCTTTATCTCCTATGGGATGTTTAAGCTATGGTAAGCGGAGGGCCATAACTCACACACCAGCTTAGCTATGCTTAAACATTCCTTACTGTAGAAAAAAATTATAATATTATTATATTATTATATTATATAGTGAGTATTGTGGTGTTCTGACAAGTCATTGAGGACTGCAATCAGGAAATAATGGCATACATTTAGCTTTCAGGCTTCTATCCTTTAGAGATTCCTGCTAATACATATGCTGTTTTCTATCAACTTTCTAAGTGTGTGAGGGCAATTTTTCAAAAGTGTCCCTATTTTTATTGTTTTTTGCCCTCCATTATTTTTGTCTTTGTCCACATGGACTGCTGTCAGGTAATATTGGCATACATTTGCTTTCAGACTTCTATATTTCGGTAATTCGTGCTAATGCATGACCTGTTTTCTATCAACTTTCTAAGTTTGTGAGGGCAATATGTATGATGTGTCCCTTTTCAGGGATTTATCCCCCATTATTTGTGCATTTGTACACTTTTCCTGCTTTAACAGGTTGCGGAGGTGTCATACGGCACTTTTACAATGCAGGAGATGTGTCACAGAGCCTGTCACACACTCCCTGCATTGCTTTCCTGCTGCTGTATGTATTTCAGTGTCTGTGGACACTGAAAAGATCATTTATTTCATCTCAGTGTCCACGGACACTGAACTACTGGCATAATATTAGAGTAATTCTTTAATATTATGCCAGATCCTATTATGAAGTGCAGTATGGCACTTTCTGAGTGCAGGGGACATGTTCAATGTCTGTGCACTACTTGAACACGCCCCCTGCACTCGTTAATGGTTCGTGATCGTGTAGGTTAAACAGCAGCGCACCTTCATGAATATGCAAGGTGCACTGCTGTGCTATACGGACACAAAACACTCCATGCAGGAATAGTGCTATTCCTGCACGGAGTTTACTGAATCCGAGGAATAATTTTGTTAACCAATATTTATTAATTACAACCAACACATAGTATAGTTGAGCATAATATCCATGTAATGTTAACTAGGACAGTGTGACCCCACTCATCCTGATCCAGTAAGCAGTGTCCATACCTCCACTCGCTTACTTATGAAGCAGCATACCACCACTCACTTCATTTACCATTTATTGAATTACATATCCAACCAAATAAGCAGCTTACCTCTGCTTGCTTATTTTACCTATCAAGCAGCATCCAACCACTCACTTTCCTTTCCCAACTCATTGAATTGAACATCCAACACCAGAGGGGAAACAGAAGAAGGCAAGCCTTCCCCTGTTCTCCGCCCTACCCAGACTAATAAAATAACCAGCTGTACCAGAAAGAACGAAAGTATCCCTATCGGGGAGAAGCAAACCAGTCTGGTGGACTTTGGACATAAACAGACTTTATAATAGAAGAAAGAAGCTACTGACTAAGAGCAGGAAGGGGTGAGTGTCACACTGGAAGCAGACCCTCCTGAACCTAAACAAACAACTAAGGGCCCTTGTGAGATCCTCCAAAGCCAACTTTGAGTCCAAACTGGCCTCCTCATCAAAAGACAATCATAAGGCTTTCTTTAGCTACGTAAATAAACTAAACAACAAGCAAAAGCCCTATAACAAACTTGTGGTCAATTGCATTAAGCACACTAATACTGATGACATAGCTAATGTGCTTGCTGACAGATTCAGTGACAACTTTGCCCCCCTGTCCCCCCAAAGTTAATCAAGTTCTCCTCAACACCTGCTCCCCACCATTTATCTCCAATGAACAGATCTTGAACGCCCTCTCAAAGGCAAATAAATACAGCCTCCATGGGACCTGACAGCATCCCAGGCTGCATCTTACATAGCCTTAAGCAGGAACTGGCAACACCTTTAGGCACCCTTTTCAAAAATAGCTTAATTACTGGATATGTACCCATTGAGTGGAGAACAGCTACTGTCATTCCATTGCACAAAGGTGGTGATACCACTGACATAAGTAACTACCGGCCCATTACCCTTACGAAATGCATAACCATAGATCTCATAAACCAGGACATCAGTAGCCTCCAAGCACTTGACCCCACTTGGTATGGGTTTGTCTAAGGGAGCTCATGCCTGTTGAACCTGGTAGATTTTTTGAAACAGTCACCAAGGCCTTGGATGAGGGAAAAGAGGTGCATACTGCCTACCTCGACTTGGCCAAGGCTTTTGACACTGCACCTCACTGGGGTATAGTAGATAAGCTCACTCCGCTGGGCATCAACCCTTACTTCACTAGGTGGATTGTCAATTGACTCACTGACAGAACCCATACAGTCATAATAGGGGACTCTACCTCAAATAGTAAACCAGTAACTAGTGAGGTCCCTCAGGGTTTGGTCTTAGGGCCCCTACACTTTGGAATATATTTTTCTGATATGTAAGCAAAGACAGAAGGTCTATGGCTGACCAAGTCTGTGGATGACTGCAAACTTGGGGTGGTCATTGACTCCCCAAATGATGCTAAAATTCTCCAGGAGGGACTTACCCAGACAAATGACTGGTGCATAAGTCACGGCCTCAAAGTCAATGCCAAAAAGTGTATAGTTATCTCCTTTGGTAAAAATGATGTACCCACAAAGTACCATATCAACAACAGCGTCTTTAGCACACAATCAGTAGTAAGGGATCTGGGCAACTTGGTAGACTGCAATCTAGCATTTGATCAACAACTAGCCTCAGTAGTGCATAGGGCATACTACATGGTTCATCTCATAAACAAGGGCATAGAATCCAGGAAAAAAGAAGTTAAAACTTCTATGTACTCTTCCTTAATCAGGCCTATAAATGAATACAGTGCCCCCTTTGGTATGTACCTCACTAGGCACTTGCAGCAGCTGGAGGGACCGCAGAGGTTCCTGACTAGAAGAATTCAGGGTCTCAAACACCTATCCTACGAGGATAGGCTTAAGTCCCTCTCACTTTACTCAGTCTCATATAGACTGCTCAAGGGGGACCTCTGTCTGGCATTTAAAGCCATCTCAAACATTGCCCTACTGGAAATGCTGCATATCTGCAAATCAAACACCACACGTGTCATACGCACTCGGGACCTAAACCTAGCCTGTGACATTAATAGGACCTGTTGACAGGACAGATATGTGTCCCAGAGAATCCCCCATTTGTGGAATAGACTCCCTCTCCATGTTAAGCAGAGTACTTCTCTGGCCCTTTTGAAAATGTAACCTAGATGCCTGAATGGGTAATAGAAACTATATTCCTGGGATACCACCAGTGTCCCTGCTTGACAGGGATGATAGGTGCTAACCTTGGAAACATGGGCCCAAAACTTTGGCTAGGCTTAGAAAGGCCTCATGGCCAGTAGCCTAGTAACTTCCTATGATCCTATGAACCACAATCCCCACTATTCCACCACAAAAAAGGGGAGGGAGGGCAAGTAGCAAGTTCATGCCAAAATGTGATTCCTTCCCCAGTTACACTTGTCTAAACCCCTTAAGCCCCTCCCTAACCTTACCTCATTTCCTCCCAATCATCCCTCATTCCCATTTAACCCTTTCACCCCCCACCCTCTTAATTCCTGCTACTATATTTATCTGCCCCCCCCCCCCAAAGATGTCCATGGACAAACTGGTTTGTTACCAAACATCATTTGTCCTGGTCCCCTTCAGTAAACACATCACACCGAATGATGTTTGACAACCTATATTAAACTTCCATAAACATCATTTTGTTAACCAATATTTATTAATTACAATTGACACATGATATAGTTGAGCATAACATCCATGTAACATTAACTAGGACAGCATGACCCTGCTCATCCTGACCCAATAAGCAGTGTCCATACCTCCACTCACTTACTTATGAAGCAGCGTACCACTACACACTTCATTTACCATTTATTGAATTACACATCCAACCAAATAAGCAGCTTACCTCTGCTCACTTATTATTTTACTTATCAAGCAGCATCCAACTGCACACTTTCTCATAACCTCATAACCAAGCATAAGCACTCAGTATGAGCTAAATACTCACTTACCTAATTACAAATAGAAGCCTCATGATGATTTCCAGGTCATTACCAGCTAATTGAACAACCAAACACTAAGCCCGCTGCCACTTGAAACCACGCAGAGGCAATTGCATACCATCATCGCAAATTGCAGCTCCATTTTACTGCCCAATGAATATAGTAACCAAATGAGATCTCTTTTCAAAATTCAATTTAATAGCAATCCTGCCATCACACCAACTATCCATTATAAGCAATAAGACATTAAAACAACCACCATGGCATTTTAGCAGCACAACTACCACAAGCCATACCACTGCCATATTAAACAAATGCAAATGAACCCTAATCCCCAGCCACTCTAGCTGAACCTCCTACGTCAGCATAACATCAAAACTCCAAATATTGAACATCCCCTCAATTGTCCTTCCTTCCATACAACAAGCCACCAACACAAACCCCAAATTATATCCCCCAACCGAACATCACATGCCTCATTTGTCAACAAATGGAAATCCCCATCAACCTCCCTAACCATCTGCCAAAAGGCCTGACCAGGTTAATTTCCAGCTAATCAACTGCCAAATGCACCACAAAACAATAACCCAAGCCAGGTGAAACCACCCAAACACAATGTACCACCAGGATCCTAAAATTCTCAATGTCACAAAAACAAAACAAGGTCAGTGAGATGCCATCATGCCTAACTCCAGCCTCTTTATCCACCCAATGGATATACTAATGACCAAAATGAGATTTCCTTTCCTAATGGATCAATTGCCTAGTAATCCCACCATCATACCCACTATCCATTATAAGGGAAGAAAACATTTGGCAACCAAAACCACCCTGTTAAAGACACCAATACATCCATGAAGCAGCCACCGTACAAACTGTAGGCTGACTCACAAGCCTGAGACAACCTACTCAGTAATCCAACCCATCAAACTCCTACCCCTGGTGGCTGCAACAAAATTTGACCAAGCTAACGTCCCCCCTACCATAAACTATACTTATAGAACCTGCCCAATAGTCCTGCCTCAAGCATCTAATCCTTCTCACCCCAGCTTGACATGCCTCAGCTGACAGCACCAAACCATACCCTGTCATATCAACCAAGTGAAAATGGACCTTATTCCCCTGACTTCTTCTGTGAGACTATGATGCCTGCTAAATTGGAACCAACTTCAAAGTCCCACATCCCTTCTCCAGTCATCCTACCCTACTGACAGACAAGCCAAAAAACAACTCCCCCCAAAAAGTATGGCCCAACCCTCCTGTCACATTTTCAAACCAATGCAAATCCCTATGAACAATGCAATGCATCTACCAAAAACTCAACATCCTTAATCCACTGCATATCCTTGGCTTTCCCCTTTAAAGCTTTCCTTCCAATGTGTCACCTTCACATCCAATAACAAAACAAACTTTGCCCTGCTTAATCCTTATAACTTCAGCCCAGGCATTGAAATACTTAGTTCCTACAGATCCCCAACACTTGCATACCTGCAACGCCCCTCAAACCCTACCTACTCTTAAAAGACGCACATATAACATGCAACCTCCTATTACTCCAAGGCATGTGTCTACTTAAACAACTAAAACTAATTCCTTATACCTCCCACATAGACACACACACACACACACACACACACACACACACACACACACACACACACACACACACACACACACACACACACACACAAACCTTGTATTGCTCCATCTACCCTTCACGCAGTCTTAAATCCCCACCCCTGACTACCTACTCCAATGGAGATCATTGTTAACTCCTAAAATAACTCAAGCCCATCTACAATGCTCACCAAAATGTGACCCAACCTCCTATTATTGTGACTGCACCCCACAGGTGGACAACTCCACACCTGTTTGGTGGATAACCCCATCCTCATCTGTACCCCCACAAGTCCCAACCCACACAGACTCTTATGCACCTAATAAGGTGATTATTTGTGACCTCATTGTGAGCCATTCCAGCGGCAGGAACATCCATCCCATTCCCATCAGACTTTGTCACCTTTCAAATCCACTTCTTTCAGGCCACTGCATGATGCCTTCTGCACTTCCCCCATCTGCAAAAAAAAGAAAACCGTAAATTCTCTGTGTACACAAACCAATAATTTCTGAACATTGAGGCACTGCCAAGGACCCCTGCCATTCCCCTTCAAATTCTTTCACTTCCAGCAAAAGACGATACTGCAGAAATCTGTACCAAGGTATGGGACAAGCCCTTCTTCACCCCCTTTTTTATGATTTTCATTCAGATTACTTAAAATGAAGCACCTCTTGCATATTTTAAACAGCATGCAGTCATTAACATCTAGGATAGCACCACTCGAATTAATATCTTTCCTCTTGCAGCCCAAGCACCAAAGGGCTACAGGTCCATCCACCTCCAGTTACACATACAAAACTGCAAAGTCACTCACATCCCTTGGGACCCCTAGAGGCATGCACATTCAATGTAGCCAATGTATCCACTCCACAATGCCCCAGAACTCAGCTGACACAAGGCACCTGAAGCAAAACCCTCACACCAACCACAACATTCTTACTGCACTACCTATCCATGCATAGCAGAGTTCCTTCTCTCCCCGACCTAACAGCATGGACACACCTCTGAGGGGAAAAGCAACAAAGAATAATCCTTTGCCTCTATTTCTGCCTTCTTGGTGATCAAGCTCTGCTGTACTCTGTACTCTGCATAAACCAGAGAAGGCAAAAAAAAATAAATAAATAACGTGATACCATCAGCATACCAAGTAGAGTGTCACGACCACATTCCCAAGCACCATGCTCCCTAGAAAACCAAGCTATCCCCCGACAGACAGTCTGCCCTTCCCAAATATTTTCCCATAAGGCATTCCCTAATTTTATTGCATCAATACACTGTGCACCTGCATGCATACACATGGATCTCCTCTCCCCAGACCCCACTGAAAATGGGCAACCAGCCCAGATGAACTTACCGGCAAACAAATGACAAACAAAACTTCCCTGCTATACCTTGGTGGCTATTCAGACACTGCACAACAGCAGTCCAAATGATGACATGACAGCCCAAGGGCAATCACTCTCTTAGCTCTGTGATCCAGTGCAACCACCTTCATGAAATCTGGCCATTTTTTTTCCTGACGCTAATCAGCTAAACAGCTAAACAAGCAAAAATTGTCTTCCCAAACCCCCAGCAGTCCATTGCAATGTCACCTGTAATAATGTAACTGCCACCTTTAGGGCACCAGCTGAGCAAACCCTTCCTCTATGAATGTAACCATCTCCCTTAGTACATAACCTCAGCAGACCCCCTGCCCCCCATTATGTCATTATTTAATAACTTCAAACCTCCAGTCATCCCATTGATTTGCCAGAAAGACACAAATTTCATGAGAAACAGATCCAAAACAGGAGGCAAAATGTAGACATTCCACGAAAATCTGGACAATTGTGAGGTATGTCCTCAAATGGGAGGACCTTCCATATCAGACACTTCTGAACTGTAACACCCTCAAGGCAAGAGCAGAGCAGCTCCAGCCATAATCATACATGCACAGCACAATCCAACCACCCACAACTTCTCCCAAGCCCACGAAACTGCTGCCCTTCAGATTGCACACCACTCCAAGAATAAGTCAGCCTGCCCTCCCCATCCAGCATGCAAGCAGCAAACTCTGCCACTACCCAGCACCAACAATACACTGACAGACCTAGAAGGCTGATATGACAACAGGTCTTGCTTTAGCCTGAATCCTCCAAAATGCATGAAGACCAAAACTCAACATCTATTGTCATTTTCCAAAGGCAGTCTCCAAGGCCCATCAGGAAGTCGCAGCAAAGTGACCCCCAACAATCCCCTGCCCACACAGCAGTCAGCTCCACTCCAGTAACCTACCAGAAAAAACACCATCCTGCAAACAACCAGATCAAAACCAAAAAAAATACACTGCCGTTGTCTGCTTAGTTCTCAACCAATCAGGGACAAACTGAAATAAAAACAGTAACCACTGCCAAGTTAGTTTGGGGCAATCAGGCAGACTCTTCAAAACACTAGTGCTACCTACTTGAGTAGTGCCAAAATAAGCCAATGTAAACCAATATTCTTTTTCAACAGTAAAGGTAGTCCACAGCCCCCTCCCTTTTTTTTTAACACCCATGTAGTTTCACACTGGCAAAGGCTTCACAACGGAGAGAACCAAACAGTACCACATGTTCACTGATACACCACCCGACTAGCTGCACAGCAACCCAAAACATTTTGGGCACTCTGCATGCAATCAAAATCCCATTTGCTTCAAAGGGAACTACCATTTTAAACATCCAAATCCAATCTATATAGATGTGGATATAACCACCTCCACCCACACGTGCATCTGTGTGACCCCCATTCACTCGTCCTGCCCACAACTATCAACTTCATCCTACAGCAGGATTTCCACCTACCAGAACATCTTTTCCAAATGGCTGACACTCTGCATCCACAGCCACCATATGGAAAAGAACAGGCAAGGAAATAAAAATCAGCATTTCACCCCAAAGCAGCCCCAAGCCCACAGTATTGCTCTGTACATCAACTCACCACTAATGGCAGGTGGACCCAAATCCAATCTCCACAACCTCCACTTTCACACCATGTGACAGCATGCAAGCAATTCAACTCCAATAGTACACCCAGATCACAATGCAAAATTCGTTACCCAACGTGTCCCTTGCCTACTCCAGAACACAACAAAAAATGGAAACCAAAGAGCCCAAACCCTTTCAAAATGTAAATTCACCCAAAGACACAAAATGATGCCTATTGTGTGCACAGGATTAGATCATCCATGCCTATATATACATGCTAGACTGTTTCAATACACATATCAACCAATCTTAAATATACCCAAGCAGTGGAAGAACTGAGGTGTCTGTACAAGAAAAAGTCAATGCACAGGAAACCCCACATCTGTCCCAACCACCACCACCACTCAACAGGCATGCAGAAAGCAACCACTGCAAGCTGCACCTCCTAGCCCACAAAAAAACAGCCCTGCATCTGAGAGGCACTACCCAACGGCACCATACTACCATAGCCACTCTACCACTACCGACCCCCATCTCCAAGGATGCTCCCGAACCCACCACTATGGAAAAGCAAATAAAATCTGAAATACCGCATTTAAAGGAAACAGACATGGAGACTCTGTCATGGCATCCATCACACACAAACCCAGCACCCTGCACTCCATACAACCCAAGGACTCTCCCCAAGCAACCCAGCAAGCTGACAGTAAACCATTCAAGAGAATAAGAAATAAAATAGAAAAAAAAACTCTAGGATAACTGCACCCACCACCACCCCCGCTACAAGCAGAACAACAGTACTGCAGCTACCAACAGACACTACCAACCAAACCCATTGTTAAACCAAGGCCTACCTGCACCAGCAGGATCTACAGGTCATCTTGGACGTAAACTCACACTAGCATGTTCATGCCAAAATATGATTTCTTCCCCAGTTACACTTGCCTAAACCCCTTAAGCCTCTCCTTACCCTTACCTAATTTCCTCCCAGTCATCTCTCATTCCCATTTAACCCTTTCATCCCACCACCATCTCAATTCCTGCTACTAAATTTATCTGACTCCCCCTTGAAGATGGCCCAGGACAATTTGGTTTGTTACCAAACCTCATTTGTTATTCTCCATGCAATTTAGACATTCTTATTGAACCTGACAATGTTTATTGTTTATAATGCAGAAATACAGATGTGTAGTGAAACTGCTGTTTTACTAATGTCAGTGAGGAAAGATCATCTGGCAATGATATACTGTACTTCATTTTTGTATTGAAAAATCTGAAGTTCTGCTCTTTGAAATCACACGTGTTAGGTTGTTTCTGTAGTTGTGTTGGTGGCAGGAATAGTAGGTCAGTGGTTTACACTGTAACTACTGATGTCATGCAGACAGTACTATAGCAAGTGTGTGACAGTAGTCCTTTTATTTTTATTTATTTTTTTTATTTCTTTTCCTGTATAGTACAGTTGGAAAATAAATGATCTAGGCTCAGACATGATAACTTTAGCTGTGAGGAAACTCATGTTCTCATGGCAGCACTAAGGAAATATATCAAACTTCTGTTGGGTAAAGGGAGTCCAGACAAGGCAAGAGGAGCAAAGAATGGAGCCAAGTAGTTATTGAAATCAATACAGTTGGAGGCAGTAGCAGATCCCGGGCACAGTGAAAGAAAAGGGCAAATGAAATGGTCGGACATGCTAGAAGCAAGGCCAGGCAAAATGCAATTTAAAGGACCACTACAGGTGGGGTGGCCTCCAAATCTTATTAAGGTACACAAGATGATGGCTTTCTATGTCCATCCATGAGATGACTATGATACAGAAGATGTTGCAACTGGAATAATGAGAGGTGGAGTGTGCACTGTCCCATCAAACAAAAGTCTGCAGCAGTATCTGCATTTATCCACTCCTGAAGGTTGGTTTGAAGTATACAGCTTTTAAATGTTTAACACTGAAGTGTGACAAACAATGTTGTAATTAAACACATCACAATTCATTATTATTAGGCCCCCCTTGTATATCAACAGATAATGAAAATGAAGGCAGATTTCATGGTAAGTGTCCCACCCAGACCACCCCCATGTAAGCATGCTATACAGTATGCTGTTGCAGTATTGTTGATGTGTTATAATGACTTCTTTTACAGAGTCAGCATCACAAGCAAATTGTTCAACTGTACCAATAAATAGGGATGAAGTCAGCAGTGGAATGGGTGTTGCTGATGATAACAGTGATGATGATGATGATGTAGTTGTATTCATGTGGCACCCTGAGGGAAGAGGCAGGCAGCCTCCCAATATAATGATAGGCTCTCTTACCTCAAAACATGTTAGCAACTCTATAGAAAGTGACACTGCATCACAAAGTCAAACACAGGCTGACATTCCACTCACACTTGTACACCAGGAGCAAACATGTACTTCTACACCAGTGTTTGCACAGCCATAAAAATAGTTTCAAGTTGAAGGCAGGCAGTCTAAGGCCACATTGTCCACAGTGACAACATTACAAAGAGTTGGTAGGCGCAGAAATTATTTTAAACTACCTCAGAAAACATGTGAAGGATTGGCTTGGCAGAACAACAGGAAATTTACAATGACATAGTTAGGAGTCAAACCAGTGCAACCGAGAGTCAGCGTGAAATGGTTAGAGTCCTACAGGGTATGTGTAAATATTTCAAACAGTACTTTGAATTGGCAGAGAGAAAGGATAATACCATGGTTTCACTGATACATGGTGGAACACCATATCTGAGTTGCAGCCTCCATTCTTACACTGGTTCAGACATACCAAAGTCAAGCTGGACTCAGTTTAACCAGGGAAAGGGGGACAGTCTAGACATGTGGGAGAAGATTACATAATTGTAACACTGGCCCTCCAGACAGTAATATCAGCACTGACAGCGAGCAATCACAACACATTTCTCACAGCCCACGTCAATGGTCATCTACATCTAGGGGAACATAATTTGCCAGGTCAAGGTCACTATCACAAAACACTGTCAGGTCACTGACAGGAGGTTTACCTTCCTCCTCTAGATCACACCATCAGACTAACTCATCTTACAGTTCTCATGGTAGCCCATGCTCCAGATCTGTTGCACTATCACCAGGCCTGTCAGTAAGAGATGTGTATGACTCCTTTGATCTAGAACTACTGTGACATAACATTTCTTTATAAGCAAGTTTTTCAAATGGATCTTAAGCATTAGTTGGTGGGGTGGACATATATGCAAAGTTATTCCCTTTCCAGCTATTACTTTCACCATATTCTGAAATCGCAAGCTTGAACATTTGTGATTAAATGCAATTGTGTTGTGGGGAGTACGGAAGTCTATGTACATACATTAACTACATACATACTTCATCACTGCACAAATGAAGAGAGATTCTGGGCTTATTAATAGATTACATGACAGTAAGAAAGACATGATGGGCAGTGCAACCTAATTCTTTACAGATAAATTAAAATGAAAGTTACATTTTGCACTGCTTACAGTATATATTTCTATTAAATGCTAAATGAATAATAAAAAACAGTTATTAAATACAACATTTGCAACTGCTGACTTATTTATTGACTTGTTGCCTTGCAGCATTACTGCAGTCAGTGAGCTCTTAGGCAAACAGCTAGTAATAAAAAGAATATTTTTAAATGAGAGAGAATGTTTAATGAGCAGTAACAGTGAACCATACACCACACAACATAACTCCCAGGTATCACTGCATGCATCAAATTATACTCTACATGTATTTTTTTTTAAAGGAAAGACTAACCTGAATGCCCTGGTCCATAGTACTGCACTAGAAGCAGCCTCCTAACCTGTGCAGTCACACGGCATGCACAAGCCTGCCACATAGGGTTCCTTACTACTGATTCGAGCTGGTCATCATTAGTTATAGGAGAACTAACGCTTGGAGGTGCAGTGACAGCATGGGTCACTTCACAAGCATGTTGGTGCATAATTATATTATGCAGAATGCAACATACTGTGGAACATCCTACATGCAGTTGCTAGGTCATGCTGAAGGGTGCTCCCAGATTTGCCCATGTACCTAAAATGGCTTTTCAGGAGGCCAAACACTCTCTCAATCACAATACCGGTTTGGGACAGGGATGTGTTATATTTCTCCTCTCAGCTCCAGATGGATTTCACATGATGCTATCAGCCATGGCTCCAGTGGATCTGTGGCATCCCCTTATAAAAAAAAAGAGAAAAAGGGGTGATGAAGAGAAAATGAAAATACAGATTAATATACAGCAATTACCTTTAACATTGATAACTATGTACTTAA
>NC_056743.1:1561052750-1561062750 GCF_019279795.1 Protopterus annectens | reverse complement strand
CATATATTAAAAAACACATATTCTTAAAATTGATTTTAAAAACATTTTTTTAAATTGTCATAAATAACTTACTTATTTATGACAATTTAAAAAAATGTTTTTAAAATCAATTTTAAGAATATGATGTGTTTTTTTAATATATGAAAGTGATTTTTATCAACTTAAAGTAAAATGGATTTTAAAATAACACTGACATAACCATATAAGGACAGTTTTTAATGACATCCTGTTGTTTACATTAATTGATTAATTGATTTATTTGGTTTAATTGTAATTAGTGTGTCTATATAATGGGAATTATGGGATTGTGAAATTTATCTGATGAAGTTGATGACGAAAATGTTACTTGTACTTTTACAGCATTAAGTGTGGGTCTTTTCACTTTGTGTTCTGTGTTTGGAACTGAATAAACTGTTGCCTATATCCAGCTCGACTGTGGTGCTTTCTACTTGGTTATAAGTTTATTTTAGCACCATTTTATCATTTTGTGGTGTTTCTAAATAATAAATGATAACCAGAATCCTAAATGGGAAAATGAGTAAATGTAGTGGTTGCAAGGAGTATAGGTTTATTTATGAAACTAATAATTTGGTTATTGGACAATACAGAAAAGTTTTACTGATAAAAGGTAACTTTTTCTGTAATACAAAAGGGGTGGTATATGTGGCATTCTGTTTATCATGTACTGCCTTTTATACATGAAAAAATGAAAACCAAATTAGGAAAAGGATATACCAACATAATTATGCTATTAAAAAGAAAGATAACTCACATGTCCAATGCAAACATTCTGTGAATTGTATGAATTTTAAGACATTTATTTTTTGTGTATTGGAGAAGGTTAATAAGAATGAAAGAGGTGGGAACTGGTCTTTTTTAGAGTATAGAGAAAGTTTTTGGGAAATATAACTGAAGGCCACTCAATGCCCTGGTATCAATAGCAGTATTTCTATTAGTAGTTTACTTACTTTAAAGGAGAACTGTACCCACAGACTAAAAAAACATGTTTATTTCATCATGGTTTGGTGTTTCCTACATTTTGACATCACTCTGGGACTATTTACAGGTTTTTAGATATTTTTATACATAATTTCTGAGTCTGACCACATGGGGTCTGGCATCTTGTAATAATTCTGATTGTTTAGTCTGCCTCTAGGTATCCCAAAATTTGTTATTTGTCTCTAAATAATTGCATCATATCTGCCACTTTTTCCTTAAAGCTTCTGTCACTGCACTGATTTTACAGGCATTCACTGCTGTGTTGTAGTCACTTAGTTTTGTTTAACATTTTTTTTTCCTTTTTCAATGACTACTTCAAACACAAGCAGTGCAAATGCCACAGAACAGAATTGAAAAGTGCATGTTATTGCTGCTTCCTCTTAGAAATGCTAACTTGATTTCTTTTGTGAAGCCTGAATTGTAGTTCTTCAAGGTATCTCCCCTCCCCTTCACACCTATCTTCCCTAGCCATCAAAGTGCTAAGGGTAATTTGACCCACTATCTGAAGGTGATTGACAGCTCACAGCAGGTGACCTGACTAATGTGCTGTTTTGTCACAGCCGTTCCTTCCTTAGGGTGGGGCACTTTTTTGTTGCACTCCTCCTGCTGTCAAATTTAGATCTGAGCTCCATAGCACTAGAAGAAACCACAGCTTTGCAAACCATCAAATTCCCAGTTTCTTTTCTTCCAGTTTGGTAAAATAGCTAACAACTGATAGACTATAAACATTATATATTTCACTTACTTGCATGACAGTAGTCGCATGTTGTTTAAGTGAGTAATTTAAGATTAAGGTATTAAGGTATCACATACTTCATGTAATCTTATGTAGCATTGTCTATTAATTGTGACAGACATCTGCTTCCTATGTAAAAAAATGCAATTAATGTGTATGCATGGTCATTGCAAATGTATGCTCTTTGTTCATGCAGCTGTTACCATACTGTTGCCTGTACTTCCTCAAAGTACTTTGTCACATATCAGTAGGGCTGTTCAGATAATTGAGATTATAGTTTGTCATTTAGATTAGAATAGAGTGGGCTGGGCAAGGCAGCTCTGACATCACTATGTGGGAGATTCACTGCCTTCTCTATAGAGCATGCAAATAAAGCAGTGGTTACATCACTTTGTGGGAGGAAACATCCTGGTAACTACAGCAAGAGGTCTGGCAGACATGACATCAGCAATTAAGAGCCAGCTAGAGGTTTTTCAACTGGGTTTTCAAACTGAAACTAAAACAGTACAGAAAGGTAGGAAGCCTATGAGGTAAAACAGTAGAGTGGATTACTTTTTAAAGCTATGGTGATTATTTTTTAAACAAGGATCAAATAACAGGGACTAAAAGAGATAGCAGGTTGAGCAATCTGATTTAATATCCCATTGTTCTCCTTTAAAAGCTGATAAAATTTAGGGGATGTGTGTGTGTGTGGGGAGTGAGTCTTAATATTTCATAGTGGAGTATTTAGTAGCTGTTAGTATTTTTTTAATTTCAAAATTGTGTTAGGTTTTTAAATTCCTATTGACAGCCAGGTTAATAGTTTAACAGTTTTTAGACATTTTTAGTGTGTGTGTGTGTGTGTGTGTGTGTGTGTGTGTGTGTGTGTGTGTGTATATATATATATATATATATATATATATATAATGTTGGTTAGAGTTATATAGGGTTTTTAATGTGTTTCTTTTGTTTTAATAATTGGACTATTGTTATTAGTTAAGCTGTTGTATAAAAAATAGGACATTTCAGTGGTTTGATGTCTGATGAAGTTCCATGATAATTAAAGGAATGAAAGCGCTAACAGAACACTCTGCAGTTCATGGTCTGTTTCCAGTATTGTGTGTGTGTGTGTGTGTGTGTGTGTGTGTGTGTGTGTGTGTGTGTGTGTGTGTGTGTGTGTGTGTGTGTGCGTGTGTGTGCATGTGTGTGTTTCAGTTATTGAGAATTGTTTGATCATGTTTTTGTGTTTATATTAAAATAGAAAGCATTCTATGAATTATGTACAGTTGAACTTATGTTCAGTAAAACTGTTTTCTCCGAAAAATGTGGTCTTTGACATCAAGAATATATTTCTGTTTTAAAATAAATGCTGCATGTCCTCACTAACCCAGTTAGAGAGAAGAGGTGATTTTAAACTAATCACCAGCCTTCAGCATGCCTTGAAGCAGGACAAGTCTTACCATTTGTCTCACTACGTCACCTGACAGCTTATCCTTCCAAAACAATTGCTAGGAAAGGGAGTGAATGCTAGCAGTGAAGCCCTGCTCTATTAAAAGTCTTATTCTTGCTTAAAATTAAATGTTTATGTAAAAAGTAAGGCTACAGCGGCAACTAGATAGTAGTGAATGAGTCAAAAAGGTACAAATGAAACTCAGGATTTTCACTGCATTTTGTACATTTGCACATAACTTGATGTCATCACAAAAAATGAATGGAATACAAATTAGCTTTGAACAGCTGCTATTCATAGTTTAACCTTTTGAAGTCAGTAATTAATCTGGTATAGTAATACCAGATCTTTTTCAAGTTAAACATATAATTCATAGAGTCCTAACAGAATAATGAGCATTACTCTGCATTAAGTCTAATTATAGCCTTAAAGAAGTGAGTCATTTAATCAACTGATCTGCCAGAAGTAGCTCCCATAATGGTTTTAAATTCAAAATAAGCATTTTCATACTTTCTTAATATTAACATTAAATTAAAGACAATAAGACATGTGCACACCAATTTCTTTATAATACTTGTACCAGTCTTGAGTTATAATACTTGTCCATACACAGTTATACAAACCCTAAGGATAATTTTTAGGTCCACACCAAGTGAATAATTACACATTTAAAAATAATGACTGATTAGGCATTTCATGATCACTGTGATCACATGTCTAGCATGTTCCCATGCTCTTATGAAGTCAAGCTTACTGGCATCTCCCCATCATGATAGACTATCATGCTATGCTTATAGTATTCCATGATCTAACATATTCATACCTGGAAGAATAAATCTTGGTGTCATCAGCAGATTTGCTAAAAATAATGTTTGGATAGTTTGACATAGATCTCATGAGTACATTAAATAAAAAGAGTTCACATCACAGACACCTGGGGGATTCCAATAACAAGAGGCATGGCAACAGACAGTTCTTCAGTCTCATCAAAATGAATCTGATCTAATTTACAAACCTATGTTGTAATACAAAGATTAATATTATGCTTTATAAGCTGCAAGATGATTTCAATGTTGGGGATGCTCACAAAATGATTCTCTTAAATCTACTTGTATAGTTTCAGGTGTGATGCCCAAATCAATTGAATCAATAATGTTATCGTAAAACTTAAGTTAATTTTTATCAGACACTATTTGCCAGTGGTAAAGTCTGAGTGCTGTAGATCAAAAACTTCAAGTAAATTAACTGGAATACTTAAAGTAACATATTTTCAAAAATATTTCCCACTATAAATGTTACATTTATAGACCAGTAGTTTCACAGAAGTCCTGTATCACCATAGACTCCTCACTCTTAAGAAATTGGGCAACCACTTCTGTTCTTCAAATCTTCAGTGCATATGTAGTTGAGGACAAAAACTAAAACCATATGTTCAAGATTACTGTTAATAATGTGACAAGTTTGTTGACTAAAACAGCTAGTAAATCAGCTGCACATGCAGCAATGTATGCTTTAAGAATTTTAACTGTTTGAGCATCCACAGAAAGGTCAATTATAGGGCAGCTAATTCTGTCAAAGTTATAGCGTGGTACTGAGCAAGTAAGGGGTACCAGCAGTGGAAAATAGTTCCTATGTGATGTTGGTGATCTCAAGTGGGTCCCTAATTATCTAGTAATTAATTTTAAATGAAGTGATGTCACTAGGTGTTATAACTCAATTCCTGGCATAGACTATAGTAGAAAGCCTTCTTGTTGTATTTAACATCAAGACACCATTCATATGTGGATTAAGATGACCATACTTCTTACATAAAGAGGAATATAACATTTTAAGTCTATTCATTTGACTGCTGGTACTTTTCTATAAATCTTCCATTACCTGTTTTCTAGTTAAAGGTTGTTAACACATTAACATCCATGTGATGTGCAATATCACACCTGTTGCAGCCTATGTTGTATTCCAGAGCATTTTCTGAAAAATAAACATAAAAGGCATAAGCTAAACAGAAGTAAACATTTTGTGAACAATAAAAGCTATTAAAACTATACAAATAATAGTATTATCAGTAGGAAGTATTCCTTACAGTGATAACAGTCAGTGCATTCATAGTTTTCCATAAATACTGTAATATATTATAACGCACAAACCCCAAATTATATTTTTGTTAAACTTTCACAAACAATTTTTCATATCTTGGAAACTGCACTATCTAGACATATATTGTTAGGCACTTTTTTAGTAACAAGACATAAAGTTTCACAAAACAACAAGAAATTCATCTATGAGTGCATGTTTATTGAGATATTTAAAGAAATATGAAAATATTTGCTTCATAGTCTAACTAGCAATTTAAATAACATTGAATACCTCTAAAGACGTGCAATTTACAGTGAAAATATCATAGCCAGTTTTCTTCAAGAACATTTAAGGCTTTACCTTATATCTCTTGCAGCAGTTTGTAAGTCACTTAGATTTTGAAGTATTAAGTGCATAGAGAAACATTCATTATTTTCATAATTACTAACAAACAACTAACAATATCTCAGATATACTGTGATATAATGGACACTGACAATGAGTTTTCCTGTCTCCCACCGTGGCATTTCACATGATACCCATTCAATAACACACAGGACTCTCAGTTATGAAAATATTAATATATATGAAAATATAAATAATAAGTGACAAATTGATTGATAATTTCTCTGCAGGACATTCTAGACCTTAGTTTAATTTTGTTCATAACTCTTTGCATTTTCTAACGCTGCCTATTATTAGCTGATAAGTAACTTAGTTCAAGAAGCCAAGCCCAATGAAGTCCTGGATGCCATAAGGAGCTATGGCTGTGAGCTGGAAGTGTATAAAATAGTGTTATAGGGTTGAGCGAATTAATCTATTTATTCCAACAAAGAGGTTAATCCCATGGTTTAGTAGCTGTGACCTTAATAGGTACTAATAGTTCCATTACTATAAACTGTCATAAAGTAAAGATAATGTAATGAAGTCATATTGGTGAACTGATAATACCAAAGTCATTAATAAATCTTGAACTGTAATTTGCCATGCTTAACAGAATTCCCATTCTTCTTTAACTTCTTAAGTACTCGTATGTCATGCAGTGACCATTTTTTGCTGCATTTATTTACCTGAAAATACAAAACTATATAAGTTCAAGAACTCATGTGTAATAATGTGAGTCATAAAGCCACAATGGCGTTTGTTTCTTGCTTTCCACTGGTTCTGTATCTGACAATCATGTCACTCTGCACACAACAAAAAGGCTGATGTGCAGCTGTGTAGGAGTGTCTGTATGTTTTATAAGATGTATCATGCATACTTATGTAGTCAATATAATCTATACTGGTGATTTCTTTACATTTTTGTAGCAGTGATATCCTGTTCTGTGTTTCTTATTCCATCTGGCTTGGCAGGTGCATTATAGGTGGCCCAACAGATACCACAATTGGCTTTAGTGCAAGAGGATCAGAAGGCCATGGGTTTTATTCTCATCCCAGGTGATTAGATGAAATATATACTACTGGCACTACAGTGCAGCATAAGGGTCCCACTGTGTCAGCTCAGATGGATGAAAAAAATCTCATGGCACTTGTCACAAAGAGTAACATTATTTAATGATAATGCATTATCATATCTGTATCATTTCAGTTTCAAACTCTATTATAATTATCTACGTTAAAGTGATATAGATATAGATGTGTGTGTGTGTGTGTGTGTGTGTGTGTGTGTGTGTGTGTGTGTGTGTGTGTGTGTGTGTGTGTGTGTGTGAATTCCTTTAAGTCAAACAAATGTAATAACATTCAAAACATTTACAGCAAAATATCAGATCCAGTGGTTCTTGTCCTCTGATATCTCAGTAAGACAAACAGCTCGGAAAACACTAGTTACCCTTCAACAGCAGATAAGCAGAATACAATGGAGAGATAGATTCATCACCCAGCACCACCTTCTCTGAAATAAATTTCCTCTGTAGTTTAAACAATATGATTCTATATTTTCCTTCCATACCTCTCAACCTCTTAGAGCAAGAAATCTGGACAAATTCATAAATAAAAGTGGGACAAAGGCCTCAAAAATTGGGTAAATTTTTAAATATTGATCTTACAAGCTTAGAAAGTTAATAGAATAACATGTTTTGTGTTAGCATGAATTTTCTGAAGGATATGGAGTCTAAAACTCAAATGTCTGTCATTATTTTCTAACTTCAGTACTCAATGATTTGCTACTAATTTGGCATAAAACCACACTATTATGAAAAATGGACCAAAAATATGAGACACAAATGGGGACATTCTGCAAAAATCTGTACATTTGAGAGGTATACTTCCTTCACATTAAACCTGGATGACTGTATGGGTGCTCTTACATTTATTCCAGGACTAACCAGCCTCTCCTTTTTTGAGAAAGGAGGTAAAAACTAAAGGTGAGGACTGACAAGGAGTACATGGTTATTAGACTAAAACAACCTTGATACTCATATGAATCCGATGAATTATATGAATTAAGAACATATTTACTTATATCCTTCTACCTTTGACTAAATGATTGTACCTTTTTCCAAGCAGCTCTCACTTATACTCAATTCAGAAAACAGACCCTGTAAAAAATTACGTTCTATACTTTTGTCTTTTACTAATTGGTCATACTTTTCACAATCATCTTGGTATACTTCATTTTTAACTGCATGCCATTCCTCTGTAGTTCTAAAGGCATTTCTTTATACTACCTTTTAAATGCTACCCACCATTCTGTCCAGTTTCTGTAAAAGGTCCTCATACTGATTTGTCTTTCCAAAAGCCTTATTCTTCCCGTTTCATTATATCTATTGTACTGCAGACTCTTGTTAACCTTTTTTATTTCTTTTCCTACGTTTCATGAAATTCTGTTCACACAGATTTATGGTAAAAAAATATTCTGCTAGTCACTGCAGAGACAATGTCTGTTCTTGGCTTATTCTTCTGAAAGTAGAGTCATTCTCCTTCTCCACCTTCATTTGAAACCAACAAGTCATTATTTCATTGTAAACCTTAATATCTCACATTTTTCTCTCTCCCTGTTATATAGATTCATAGAGTGTTACTAGGCTAACAACCTGGGGAGGGCCTTTCTAAGCCCAGCCAAGTTTTACTGAAACAATAATGATGTCCTGTATCCAAACAGAATATTGAGAGCCAGGCATTTATAAGCTATTTTTGTCCATTAAGGGACATGGGTGCCAGGCCCAGTGTAATTTTTTTATTTCCCATCCACTGGTCTAGGTTGCACTTAAACTGGGTTATAGACAAACTCAGCTTCACATAGATGGGAAGCCTGTTTCATAGGAGGGGCAGTCTCTGGGACATATATCTGTCTCTCCCGCATATTATGTTTAAGTCACAGACAAAATTAATGTCCTTAGACCCTGTACTTCTGGTATTCTTTGACTTACAAATATGTAGGAGATTCATAAGTGTGGAGTTTGTAGATGCCTTGTAAGCCAGGCATAGATCACCATAGATAATTCTCGTTCCATATTAACATTCAGGCTTTCTCAAGTCTGTCATACATTTCTTTTCTTCCCTTAGCATTTGGGTTTTCATAACTCAGAATCTTCCTTATTTCCCCATACAGAACCTTCACGCACTCTCTGTCATAACATCCAGAATTCTATCTGTTATTGTGAACAAAAGTGTAAGTCCTATAAATGTTTCACCTCCCAAAGTCTGTACTAACTCCCTACTCCATAACTGTCTAAACTCATCTTTTTTTTTAGCTGTTAAAAGACTAACACTCCCATAAACAAATTATATTTGTTTTAATATTTCTAAAACATTTCAAAACTACTTGGGCAAATGAGTATTGCTTATGCATACTTGTGATGAGTTGAAATGGTTTTGTGTTTCAGTTCCACATTTTGCAGTACACAATCAAAGAGCATGAAAGAAATTAGTAACTACTCTAATTAATCATGTTTACAAATGACAGTATAACACATTTTCCTTGATTTGCTCCGTCTTCCCTGGAATTTCTTTCAGCTGCAATGGTATAACAACAGTTGTTTGCAGAATTACCACTGAAATCAGTTTTTAAAGCATTGCTGTGTTACTGTTTATGCTATCCTGAATTATGTGCATTTTTTCTGCTAAGGTTAGTTAAGTGGTAGAAAAATTATGCACACCTGTTACCTTAACCAGAAGATTCCATCAGTCTCTTGGTTCTTATCTTTTCTTGTTGAGAATTGTACTGTATTTCTTCCTCCGTTACAAGTAAAAGAGAACTGGATAATATTGTTTACCTGTATTGGACTGTATTCCATATATACACAGACATATGTCTTATATCTCATTTATATTCCCTGTAATCATTTCATTTCTGTCTTATCCTGTCAGATTGTAACTGCTGAATACATATGTGTGAATTATTAAAATTCAGTAGTAAAATATTCTACTATTTTTGTGTACGGTAGTGAAGAAGTATGAATGCAGGTCTGCATATTTGTTTTAAAATTCAAGCATTGCTCTGTGGAAAAAAACTGAACTGCGAATGCTGAAATGTAACAGTTCAAGGAAGTGTGAATTTCCTTTTCTGCGGAAATGTGTCTAATGTACAATAATGAAATCAAACAGCTTGTTCTGTGAAATGATATTTGCTGCTCAATGTTAAAGAAAAGTAACCCCCACTCCCCTCCCTAACAATCAGTCTGACTAGGATGTGGTGAGTGTCATTTCAGCCATGTTGTATGTGCAGCAAGAAATATTTTGGAATAAATAATTAAGTTCAGCAATTCTTTTTTTACTTATATTAACTTACCTCTCACAAACCTCTCTTCTTTTAATAAT
>NC_056743.1:1561027750-1561050250 GCF_019279795.1 Protopterus annectens | reverse complement strand
CTATATATATATGAATTAAAATGTGTACTTACTGTAGAACTCTGGCTTTCTCTCCCAAGCCTGGGCAACCCACTAGGCCAGCTGATCAGCACTCCGCTCTTACAAGTCATCATACCTGCAATGGCACTGTTGACCAGAATGGGTTATACCTGTAAGGGTTGACATGTGGTCACCCAACTCCTGCTGCCAGATATTAATTTTTTCCAAGTACTGATATGTGTGTATACCTGGATATTCCCCAGGTACAAGTCATATAGAATGTAGACCATGATTAGGGTCATCTCTTTCTCAGACCAGCCAGGAGTGCAGCTTTGTGCCTCTACAGCTGCTGCCATTGTTCGAAGAGCCAGAACCAGAATGAGGAAAGTATGATGAGGGATGTATTAAGCAGGGTTAGAGCCTCTCCCTGTTAGGTGTGACTTCACCTTGATCAAACCCTCTTTTACTAGCATGATCATTAGACCATGTATTGATAACATTGACAGGTTTGGTGTAAGCACAAATACTTTGTCACACATTGTTTTTTCTTAAAGGCAAATACTTACCAAAGTATACAGTTAATAATAAACTATTTCTAAGTTTATGTAAATCAATCAATTAGGTGTTGCCAGTAATACTTCTTTATAACATTTATGCATTTTTTTCTTATGTCTACCTCTGGTTTCATGCATTCAGGTGTGACCTAGCTTTATTTAACTTTTTACTTTATTTTATTTATAGGTAGTGCAGAAAGAAATGTCAATACTAATGTGAGGAAGTATTTCTATGACTTTTGTAAATGTATTACTTGTTAGGGTGTGACATACGTACCTGGATGGCCAGAGATTAACATTCACATTCATTGCAGCCTGATATTCATATGATTCCATTTTGAATTTTACCAGTACAGCTGTATATCAGCTAGTTTTGGCCAAACAGTATATGTCCACAAACAGCTTGGCATAGCTGTGGAGTGCTGTGGAGTTTGTAAATGTCTGCAGTGTGTCCATGTCTTCTCATACTTGTTCATGTAGTGTCTCACATGCATTCACAAGCAGCGAAAATCGGGAATACACTGATGTACTTCTTAACATGTTTACATTATAGATATGCATATAAATTATCCTAATTTGCATACCAAACATGTAAATCAGTCTGAATTTATACTGCAAGGCTGAGCTACACCATATTGATTTGATGAGTAGCAGAAATAGGCAGCAAATTACTTAGGAAACTTTAGATAAGTAACAGTCATTAACATGGCAATTAACAGTTCCTGTTATAGTGTTTTAAAGGTCAATTACAATACATTTTGAACTGTAGTGTGCTTTTACATTGAATGAGTGTTTAACTATGAGGAACTGTTGCAAGTTGTTTGACATGTGCTTCTGTACATTGAAAATTTAATAACTTAACAATACATCATTGTTATTCTCCATGAAATTTAGACCTTGCTATTGAACTTGACAATGTTTACTGTGTATAATGCAGAAATACAAATGTGTATTTTTTACTAATGTCAGTGAGGGAAGATCACCTGGCAATGGCAGACTGTTCTGCATTTTTGTATTGAAAAATCTGAAGTTGTTCTCTGAAATCACACTTGTGTTAGATTGTTTCTGTAGTCGAGTTGGTGGCAAATATAGTAGGTCAGTGGATTACACTTTAACTACTGATACCATGCAGACAGTACTGTGGCAAATATCCGACAGTAGTCCTTCTATTTTTATGTATTTATTTTTTTCCTGTATAGTACCACTGGAAAATAAGGGATCCAGGCTCAGACATGGTAACTTTAGCAGTGAGGAAAATCATGTTCTCATGGCAACACTAAGGACATATAGCAAACTTGTTTGGTAAAGGGAGGGCCCAGACAAGCAAGAGGAGCAAAGCATGGAGCCAAGCAGTTTTTGAAATCAATACAGTTGGAGGCAGAAACAGATCTTGGGCACAGTGCAAGAAAAGGGAAAATTATATGGTGGGACATGCTAGAAGCAAGCCCGGGCAAAATGCAATTTCCAGGACGACTACAGGTAGGGTGGCCTGCAAATCTTATTAAGTTAAGACCAGATGATGACTTCCTTATGTCCATCCATGGGGATCACTACAATACAGAAGAAGTTGCAACTGGAATACTGAGAGGTGGAGTGGGCACTGTTCTATCAAAGAAAGGTCTGCAGCAGTATCTGCATTTATCCACTCCTGAAGGTTGGCTTAAAGTATACAGCTTTTAAGCGCTTAACATTGAATGGTGGCAAACAATGCTGTAATTAAACACATCACAATTCATTATTACTAGGTCCCCCTTGTATTTCAACAGATAATGAAAATGAAGGCAGACTTCATATTGTGTCCCACCCAGCCCACTCCCATGTAAGCATGCTATACCGTATGCTGTTGCAGTATTATTGTGTTATAATGACTTCTTTTACAGAGTCAGCATCACAAGCAAATTGTTCAACTGTACCAATAAATATGGATGAAGTCAGCAGTGGAATGGGTGTTGCTGCTGCTGCTGATGATGATGATTGCCATGATGATGATAAAAATGTAACTGTATTTATGAGACTCCCTGAGGCAAGTGGCAGGCAGCCTCCCAGTGTAACAACAGGCTCTCTCACCTCACAACATCTTACTAGCTCTACAGAATGTAACACTGGATCACAAGGTCAAACACAGGCTGACATTCCACTCTCACTTGTACACCAGGAGCAAACATGCACTTCTACACCAGAGTTTCCACAGCCAGAAGAACAGTTTCAAGCTGAAAGTAGGCAATCTGAGGCCACTTTGTTCACAGTGACAATATTACAAAGAGTTGGTAGGCGCAGACATTATTTTGAAGTACCTCAGGAAACATGTAAAGCATTGGCAGAGCAACAGTCAACTAGAAATGGTTAGAGTCCTACAGGGTAGCATGAAGTTTTCAGACAGTACTTTCAATTGGCAGAGAGAAGGGATAATGACATGGTTTCACTGATGGATATCACGGTGGCATACCAGGCATCAGTTGCATTATCTATTTGTGCACTGCTTCAGACATACCAAAGTCAAGCCGGACTCAGTTTAACCAGGGGAAGGAGACGGGAACAGTCTGGACACATGGGGGAAGATCATGTGATTATAACACTGGCACTCAAGACAGTAATGTCAGCACTCACAGTGAGCACTTACAGCACATTTGCCACATCATTGGTCATCTACACCTAGGAGAAGCTCATGTGCCAGGTCAAGGTCATGGTCACAAAGCACTGTCAGGTCACTGAAAGGAGTTTCACCTTTCTCCACTAAATCACACCATCAGCCTAACTCATCTTACAGTTCTCATGGTAGCCCATTCTCCAGATCTGTTGCACTATCACCAGCCCTATCAGTTGGAGATATGTATGACTTCTTTGATCTGCAGCTTCTGTGACTTAACATTTCTTTATAAGTATGTTTGTCTAATAAATCTTAAGGATTAATTGGTGGGGCGTAGACATGTATGCAAAGTCATTCCCTTTCCAGCTATTACTTTCACCATATTCTGAAGTCGCAAACTTGAACATTTGTGATTAAATGCAATTGCGTTGTGGGGAGGAGGGAAGTCTATGCACATATGTTAACTACATATATACCTCATCACTGCACAAAGGAAGAGAGATTGTGACTTCCTTAATATTTTCCATGACAATAAGAAAGACATGTGAAGTGCATTGCAACCTAATTCTTTACAGATAAATAGAAAATTAGAGTTTTATTTTGCACTGCTTACAGTACCTGTTTCTGCTGAATACTAAATAAATAAATAATAAAAAAACAGGTATTAAATACAGCATATGCAACTGTCAACTTATTTATTAACTTGTTGCCTTTCAAAATCACAGCAGTCAGTGAGCAGTTAGGCAAACAAATAGCAATAAAAAGAATATTTCTAAATGAGACAGAATTTCAGATGAATAATGACATAGACCATACCCCACACAGCATAGCTCACGGAAATCACTGCATTTATCAAATTATACTCCATATGTTTTTTTTAAGAAAACACTAACCTGGATATACTGGTCCATAGTTCTGGTCTACACATAGCCTAATAACCTGGGGGACCACATGTCTTGCATGAGCCTACCACATAGGGTCCCTTACTATTGCTGCCTGCTAGTCATCATTAGTTATAGTGGGGCTAACACTAGAAGTTGCAGTGACAGCATGGGTCACTTCACCAGCATACTGGTGCATGATTATATTATGCAGAATGCAATGGGCAGTGAGCATCCTACACACAGTAGCTGGGTCATACTGAAGGGCACCCCCAGACTTATCCTTGTAGCTGGAATGGCTTTTCAAGAGGCCAAACACTTTGTCAATCACAATATGGGTTTGGGACTGGGATGTATTATATTTTTCCTCCGCAGCTCCAGATGGATTTTTCCCTGATGCCATGAGCCATGGCTCCAGTGGATGTCGGGCATCCCCTTGCAAAAAAAAGGGGGGGGTGGGAAGACAAAAACAAAATATAGATTAATATACAGCAATTACCTTTAAAATTAATAACTATGTATTTAAAAAAATTCCACTTACAAACAAGATGACCACTGGGCATCCTACCATGTAGGAAGAGGTGGTAGAATGAGTTAGTGTGACAGATATGGGAATCATGTGCACTGCCAGGATGCTGGGCAGAGATGTTGGTGATGCACCTCCATGCATCACACGCAGCCTGACAATTGATGGAATGGTAGCCATTTCTACTGTGTCACCACTCCTCCTGTGGACCAGCAGGGACCCTAATTTCAACATGGGTACAATCTATCATACCAAGTATCTCAGGGAAATGTGCCATCCCATAAAGACCCATATAGTCTGAGCTTATTCCTGAGGTGATACCGGGAAATAGATGTAATGATCCACATGTTCCAAGAGTACATCCAGGAACTCCTCAAAGCAGAATCCCGTGAGATCCCCAGGGTGTTCCCAGTCTGTCTCTGGAAGGTCCGCATAGCAAATACAGTGAGGGCTATACATACTTTGTTGTCCACAGGAAGAGGAAGTCCATGCATTCCTCCACTATGCCTATGGGGGTAAAACATGTCCACTGAGACCCTTATAATGTCCCTATCCACAATAAACCTATCAAGGATTTTTTGATTATCACTGTTATAGAGTAATCCTTTGCCTATATTTCTGCTTTCTTGGTGGGCAAGCACTGCTGGGCACGAGCAGTTTTGGCCCAGCCAAGACAAGCATCTCTGACCTAGAAATAGCAAAGCTCACAGCAAGATATAGTATTTTCATTAATTGCAACTCTGATAGTCTTCTTTTATAAAGCATCTGCAACAAATGCAGGAAAGCAGGAAAAACTGACTATGAATTGCAATTGGCATAAAATAGTCTTAATTAGCATAAGAACATTTATATCACTTCTCATTACCATCTCATTATATGCTCATTTGCATAACTACATTCAGGGACAACACAAATTGGCATAACTATCCTCTATTAATTGTGGCTTAGCTGTGACTGTCTGCACTAGCACTTGAATTCCCTAACACATTTCCACTACTGGTTATGAAAACCATCCTATGAATACACTGACTATAATCACTAGAGAGAATACTTCTTACTGACAACATTGCCATTTCAACAGTTGTAATAGCCATTACTGTTCAGAAAATATTTATATTTGTTAATCTTATGCATTTTAAGTTTGTTTTTCAGAAAATGCTCTGGAAAGCAAAATGTGTGTAGGCTGCTAGAGGTGTAACATTCCACACCACATAGGTGTTAATGAGTTAATGTGTTTAAATGATCACATAAGATGTAATCAGCTATCTTCTGCCTCCCATATAAGTGTGAAATAATAGGTCATAAATTTTAGTAACCACCTTTCAATCTGTAGAGGTATTTTGGAATCAGGATTATATTAAATATGATTTCAGTTTGTTGTCTGTTGTTATCTTCAACTGTTTTCCAGAAATGGCTATATTTCAATATTTATAAGCATAGAAATAACAAGTACCTCTATTTCTTTTATATATATATATATATATATATATATATATATATATATATATATATATATATATATATATATATATACATGTGTGTAGATATATAAAATGATGCAACTGATGAAACAAAATACTTATGTGGCCAGATATAGTCCTTACCATGTCACTAAATTTTACCCAATCCACCAATAAAAAAAATGTAAACATGAAATAAAAATTTCAGGAAAATATGCAACACCTTCTACATTGGTTCTAACCTTTATAGCAGCCATTTATTTTTGTGTTTATATTAAACAGAAAGCATTCTATGAATTATATACATTTGCTCTTTGTGCAGTTGAACCATTTTCTCTAAACAATGTGTCTTTGATATTAAGAATATTTCTTTTTTAAAACAAATGCTGCATGTCCTCACTAATCCAGCTGCTTTATACATATAAGAGAGGAGAGCTGATGAACTAATCACTAGCCTTCGGCATGCCTTGAAGCAGGACAAGTCTTACCGGTTGTCTCACTACGTCACCTGACAGTTCATCCTTCCAAGACGATTGCTAGAAAAGAGACTGAATGCCAGCAATGAGGCCCTGCTCTTTTAAAAGTCTTATTCTTGCTTAAAATTAAATGTTTATGTAAAATGTAAGGCTACAGCAGCAACTAGATAGCAATGAATGAGTCAAAAAGGTATAAGTGAAATGGATTCGTATCACTTCACTGAAAGACCATTTCACTGACACCTATTTCACTGAGACCAAATCACCTAAAGTTCATTTCACCTAAAACTAATTTCAATGACAAGTAGTACTCTAAGGCAAGTCAAAGATATATGTCCTTTTCCCCACTGTAGTGCGATCCTGGTATTAGTACATATAGTTATGAGGGGTGTGGGGGGCACAGTCCCCCACACTTGGGGGTGTGGGGGGTGTAGCCCCTCACTTAATTTGGTTTTCTGTTGTCTGGTTTTGTTATACATTATTTGGTAAAACCAAACTAGGTGGGGGCTGTGCCCCCCACACCCACCTAACTATATATACTAACACCAGGATCGCACTACAGTGGGGAAAAGGACATATATCCTTGACTTGCCTTAGAGTACTACTTGTCAGTGAAATGAGTTTTAGGTGAAATGAACTTTCAGTGAAATGAACTTTAGGTGATTTGGTCTCAGTGAAATGGTCTTTCAGTGAAGTGATACAAATCCAAGTGAAACTCAGGAGTTTCATTGCATTTTGTACATTTGCACATACCATCATATTATCACAAATATGAATGGAATACAAATGAACTTTGAACAGCCACTATTCATAGTTTAACCTTTTGAAGTCAGTAATTAATCTGGTATAGTAATACCAGATCATTTCCAGGTAAAATATATAATTCATAGAGTCCTAACAGAATAATGAGCATTACTCTGCATTAAGTCTAATTATAGCCTTAAAGAAATGAGTCATTTAATCAACTGATCTGCCAGAAATATCTCTCATAATGGTTTTAATTCCAAAATAAGTATTTTTCATACTTTCGTAATATTAACATCAAATTAAAGACAATAAGACATGTACACACCAATTTCTGTATAATACTTGTTGTACCAATCTTCTTATACTTGTCCACTGGAGATATACAGTTATACAAACCATAAGGGTAATTTTAGGTCCACACCAAGTGAATAATTACACATTTAGAAATAATGACTGGTTAGGTATTTCATGATCCCTGTGATCACATGTCTAGCATGTTCCCATGCTCCTATGAAGTCAAGCTTACTGGCATCTCCCCATCATGATAGACTATCATGCTATGCTTGTAGCATTCCATGATCTAATATGTTCATACCTGGAAGAGTAAATCTTGGTGTCATCAGCAGATTTACTAAAATAATGTTTGGATAACTTGGCACAGATCTCATGAATACAATAGTTAACAACTGGGGGTTTCCAATAACAAGAGGCATGGAAACTGATAGATCATTCTTAAGTCTCATCAAAATGAATCTGCTCTCATTTACAAATCTATGTTGTAATACAAACATTAATATTATGCTTTATAAGCTGTAAGATGATTTCAATGTTGGGGATGCTCACAAAAAAGATTTTCTTAAATCTAGTTGTATAGCTTCAGGTGTGATGCCCAAATCAAGTGAATCAATAATGTTATTATAAAACTTTAGTTAATTTTTGTCAGACAATATTTGCCAGCAGTAAAGTCTGGCTGCTGTAGATCAAAACCTTTAGTTAAATGAGCTGGGATAGTTAAAGTAAAATATTTTCAAAAATATTCCCCACTATAAATTAAAATTTATAGGCCAGTAGTTTAACAGAAGTCCTGTATCACCATTGACTCCTCACTCTTAAAAAATGGGGCAACCACTCCTGTTTTTAAAACCTTTGGTGCATGTGTAATTAAACACAAAAATTAAAACCATCCATTCAAAATTGCTGTTAACAATGTGATGAGTTTGTTGAATAAGATTGCTAGTAATCCAGCTGCACATGCAGCAATGTATGCTTTAAGAATTTTAAGAGTTTGAGCATCCACAGAAAGGTCAATTACAGGGCAGCTAATCTTGTCAAAGTTGTATTGTGGTACTGAGGCAGCAAAGCCAAAGGAGGTGGAGTTGCAATGTATTTTAAAAACACACACACCTACAGGCTGGTCAAGCAGATGCACAGGAGACACTCCACATGCAGTTAACCGTTGACAAGACCCCTATTCAAATCATCGCTAGCTATAGGCCCCCAAATTTGACTCAAAATGCCCATTCCACCTATCTGGACCTCTTCGAATCTATCAAGATTCAACCTTTTACCCTGATCCTGGGCAACTTTAACTACCCTGCCATAGACTGGAAAAACTACTCATGCCAGAACACAAATGCCCAGAGATTCCTCAATTTTATCAATGCAAATGCCTTGGAACAGCTAGTTGATACCCCCACAAGAGGTGATAATATCTTGGACTTGGTATTAAACAACATGAGTAACCACTGCAGCATCCCTACAGTATCATCCTCCGTGGTAAGATCCAACCATAAAGCGGTCACTTTCGAAGTCACCATCTCCCCTGAACCCCCCCCCCCTTTAGCTAGGGTCAAACAAAAAACTTCTCCAAAGTTGATTACAACCTCCTGAGAGATGGTATAAACAGCTTCACAGCCCCCCCCCCCCCGTAGTGGCTGGTACCGATGTCCAAATCTACACCAAAGTACTATACAAGCATTTATATAGATGCATGGAATCAGGAATACCCAACAGGACAAAATCATCCTCCACAAGGAAGAGTAAACCAGTAAATAAATTATATAACAAAAGGAAAAAAATGCTGTCCAGGACCATGAAGAAGCAGGTGCCCAATTGGAAGCAATCTCTCCTTAGCCTGAACAAGCAAATAAGAGCACTAGTTAAATTCTCTAAAGCCAACTTCGAGTCCAAATTGGCCACATCTACTAGAGACAATCATTAGGCCTTCTTCACATATGTCCACAGTCTCAAAAGAAGCACCCAGATCTGTTCAGAACTGGTGGTCAAGGTCACCACATACACAAACGCTATAGATATAGCCAACCTACTTGTAAGAGAGTCAGTGAAAACTTCACCCCTCTGTCCCCCCATCAGTAAATCAGGAAATCCCCAGTACCTGCCCCCTCCCCCTTATCTCTAGGGAACAGGTCATCACTGCCCTCTCAAAGGCAAAGAATACAGCTTCCATGGGACCCGATAACATCCCAGGCTGCATCCTACATGAACTCAGACAAGAACTTGCAGCACCATTAGGCACCCTATTCAGCCAAATCTTGAGTACCGGCTTTGTCTCAGCTGAGTAGAGGACAGCCACTATCATCCCTTCACACAAAGGTGAAGCGTCCACTGATCTGGGAAATTATATACCCATCAGCCTAACTAACCTGATCTGCAAGGCCATGGAATGGATTATCATGGACCTCATTAACAGGGACATTGGCAACCTCCAAACACTTGACCCCACACAGTTTGGCTTTGTCAAGCAAGGTCATGTCTGTTAAGTCTGGTTAACTTCTTTGAGACGGTCACCAAAGCCACGGACAGGGGGAAGATGGTGCACACCACCTAGCTTGACCTGGCCAAAGCCTTTGACACTATTCTCCACTCATGCATAATAGATAAACTCCCCAACTAGGCATCAATCCATATGTTACCAGATGGGTAGCAAACTGGCTCACTGATAGAACCCACCTAATCAAAATAGGGGAAACCACCTCAAGCAGTAGACCCGTAATGAGTGGCATACCCCAGGGATTGGTCTTGGGGCCTCTGTTATTTGGGATATAATTCTCGAGGTACAGGCCAAAAACAACCGGCTATAGTTGACCGAGTTTGCAGATGAGAGCAAGCTGGGTGCGGTCATCAATTCCCCAAGTGATGTGGACATCCTCCAAGAGGGTCTCACCCAACCAAATGACTGATGCCAGAAACATGGCCACAAGTTGAATGCCAAAAAATGCATCATCATCCCCTTTGGGGACCCCTCTCACCCCCTAAAGGGCCCATCTCAATACCAAAAGATTGCCAAATTCTGGTAATCATAGCCCTACAGGTAGAAACTGCACTCTCCAAAGCTAAGAATACAGCATCCATGGGACCAGAAGACATCCTGGGCTGTGTACTGCATGGACTACAAAATGAACTGGCACCTCGCCCAAGTGTCATATTTAATCATAGCCTCACCTCAGGCTTTGTGCCCACTGAGTGGTGCACAGCTACAGTTATCCCACACCACAAGGGGGGATCCACCTTGGATCCCGGGAACTACCATCTCACCAGTCTGATGAGCCTGATCTCAAGGGCATGGAACATATTATCATGGAACTTATAAACAAAGGCATTAGCAACCTTCAAACACTGGACCCCACCCAGTTTGGATTTGTGAAGGGCTGATCTTGTCTCCTGAACCTGATTGACTTCTTTGAATCAGTCTCCAGAGCTGTGGATGAGGGTAAGGCGGTCCACACAGCCTATCTGGACCTCACCAAGGCCTTTGACACCATCCCCCACTCTGGAATCATAGATAAACTTACTAAGCTGGGCATAAATCCCAATGTAACTCGATGGTTGCCAACTGGCTTACTGACAGAACTCAGACTGTAAAAGTAGTCGACTCCAAATCCAGCTCCAGACAAGTGACAAGTGGAGTACCTCAGGGTTCAGTCCTGGGACTGCTCTTGTTTGGCATCTACTTCTCTGAAGTACAGGTCAACACTAAGGGACTCTGGCTGACAAAGTTTGCAGATGACTGCAAACTGGGAGCCATTATTGAATCCCCAAATGATGTGGATATTCTACAAAAGGGCCTTACAGAAACAGATGCTTGGTGCCAGAGCCATGGGCTCAAGCTTAATACCAATAAATGTATAGTTATCCTGTTTGGGAAAAAAAACATGTGCCCATGAATTACCACATAGGTGGCAGTACACTAAACATGGAAAGTGTGATGAGAGACTTAGGGACACAGGTGGACAGTGGTATCACCTTTGATAACCACATCGCCACAACAGTCAGGAAATTCTTCTATGTGTCACACCTCATCACTAAGGGCTTTTCATCCAGAAAAAAGGAGGTCATTGTCCCACTTTACTCATCCCTTATTAGACCCATTATAGAGTACAATGCCCCATTTGGTATGTACCTCACAAGACATCTGCAACAGCTGGAAAGGCTGCAGAAATACCTCACTAAAAGAGTCACAGGCCTAAAGCAGATGCCCTATGCTGACCATCTAAAAAAACTCCTGCTATACTTTGTGGCATATCATCTACTCAGAGGTGATCTCTCCTTAACATACAAGGCCATTTCAAACCCTGAACTGTTGGACATGTTCCACTTAAAGAAATCCCAATCCCTCAAAGCCACACCCTCCAGGGATCTAAACCTTGTCATCACAATGAACACAACATGCTGGAGGGATAGGTTCCTGACCCAGAAACTCTGCATACTCTGGAATAGACTGCCCATACATGTCAAGCAGAGCACCTCCATGGCCATCTTCAAAAGGAACCTTGATGGTTGGATGGGAGATAGGAAATTCACCCAGGATCTCACGTCAGTCACCCTGCTAGACAGGGGTCCAGGGAAGTAAATATTGTGGGAAGAAATATCCAGGGAATTGTTTGGCTAGACTTGTATAGGCCCTAGGACTGATAGCCTAGTACCAACCTATGAACCTATGAGAGTGATTTCCCCACATATTATCACATTAATAACAATGTCCTAAGCGTGCAATCAGTCGTGAGGGATTTGGGCACCCAGTTTGATAGCAACCTGACTTTTGACCCCCATGTTGCTTTTGTTGTACGGACAATTTTCGACCTGGCACACCTCATAAATAAGAGTATCTCATCCAGGGACAAGCAGGTCATAACATCCCTGTATTCTTCCCTTATAAGGCCAATTATTGAGTATAACGTCCTCTTCGGGATGTACCTCGCAAAGCACATGTAGCAGCTGGAGAGACCACAGAGATTCCTCGCCAGGAGAATCCAGGGCCTCAGACATCTACCCTACACAGACAGGCTAAAACCCCTGTCTGTGTACTCAGTTTCATACAGACTCCTCAGAGGTGACCTCTGTCTGGCAGACAAAGCAATCTTAGACCCCGTGTTGATGGTACTGCTGCATATTCGCAAGTCAAGCTCCACTCGAGTAACCTGCATGTGCAACCTCAACCTGGTCTGTGACATCAATAGTACTTGTTCGTAGGACAGATTTGTGTCTCAGAGACTCCCCCATCTGTGGAATAGACTCTGTCCATGTCAAGCAGAGTACCTCATTATCCCTTTTTAAGTGCAACCTGGATAACTCGATGGGAAGCATGTAAAAACGGCCCTGGATTCCACCTGTGTCCCTGCTGGACAGGGGCTTTGGTTGCTGACTTGTCTAAATATGGGCTAAACTCTTAGCTAGGCTTATAAAGGCCACAGGGCCAATAGCATTGTAATTTCCTATGATCCTATAATCCTATGACCAATGAAAAATACTTCCCATGTGATGTTGGTGATCTCAAGTGGGTCCCTAATTATCTGGTAATTAATTTTAAATTAAGTGATATCATTATGTGTTATACCTAAGTCCCTGGCATAGCATAAAAAGCCTTCTTGTTGTATTTAATGTCAAGACACCATTCATATGTGGGTTAGGATAACCATTAACATCAAGACACCATTCATATGTGGATTAAGATGACCATACTTTCTTACATAAAAAGAAATATAATATTTTAAGTCTATCCATTTGACTCCTGAAAATTCTGTATAAATCTTCCATTACCTGTTTTCTGGTTAAATTTTGTTAATGCATTAACACCCCTGTGATGTGGAATGTCACACCTCTTGCGGCCTACAGATATATTGCATTCCAGAGCATTTTCTGAAAAATAAACATAAAAACCATAAGATAAACATGTCAACATTTTGTGAACAATAAAAGCTATTAAAACTATACAAATAGTGTTATCAGTAAGAAGTATTCTTTACAGTGATAGCAGTCAGGGCATTCATAGTCTTTCCATAAATAATGTAATATATTATAATGCACACAAACCCCAAATTATATTTTTGTTAAACTTTCCCAAACAAATTTTCACATCTTGGAAACTGTACAATATAGACATAGATTGTTAGACCATTTTTGTTAACCAGACATAAGGTTTCACAAAACAAGAAGAAATTCTTCTCTGAGTGCATGTTTATTGACATATTTACAGAAATATGAAATATTTGCTTAATTGTATAACTAGCAATAGAAATAACACTGAATACCTCTACAGATGTGCAATTTACAGAGAAAATATCAAAGATAGTTTTCTTCAAGAACATTTAAGGTTTCACCTTATATCTCTTAGAACAGTTTGTAAGTCACTTAGATTTTGAAGCATTAAGTGTGTATAGAAAAATTGATTATTTTCATAATTGCTAACAAACAACTAACATTATCTCAAATATACTGTGATATATAAATTGACATTGACAATGTGATTTCCTGCCTCCCACCATAGCATTTCACATGATACCCACTCAATAACACATAGGACTCTCAGTTATGAAAATATTAATATATATGAAAATATAAATAATAAGTGACAAATTAATTGATCATTTCTCCACTGTAGGACCATTCTAGGTCTTTTTAATTTTGTTCATAACTCTGCATTTTCTAATGTTGCCTATTATTAGGTGATAAGTCACTTAGTTAAAGAAGCCAGGCCCAAAAAAGTTCTGGACGCCATAAGGAGCTATGGGTGTGAGCTGGAAGTATATAAAATGGTGTTATAGGTTTGAGTGAATTAATCTATTGATTCCAACAAGGAGGTTAATCCCTGTGGTTTAGTAACTGTGACCTTAATAGGTATTTATACTTCCATTAATTTAAACTGTCATAAAATAAAGAGAAAGTAACGAAGTCATATTGATGAACTGATATACCAAAGTTATTAATAAATCTTGAACTATAATTTGCCACGCTTAACTGAATTCCCATTCTTCTTTAAATTGCTAGGTACTCATATGTCATGCAATGACCATTGTTTGCTGCATTACTTTACTTGAAAATACAAAAATACAAAGTTCAAGAACTGATGTGTAATAAGTAAAGCCACAATGGTGTTTGTTTCTTGTTTTCCACTAATTCTGTGTCCGACAATCATGTCACTCTGCCCGCAACATACAGGCTGATGTACAGCTGTAAAGGAGTGCCCGTATGCTTTACAGGATGTGGCATGCATACTTAGGTACCCAGTAGTATTTATGTTGTTGATTTAATTTACATTTTTTTAGCAGTGTTATTCTGTTCTGTGGTTCTTGTTCCATTTGGCTTGGCAACTGAGTTATCAGTAGCCCGAAAGGCACTTCACTTGCTTTTAGTGCTGGAAGATCAGAAGGCTGTGGGTTTTGTTCTCATCAAAGATGCTTAGATTAAATTTGTACTACCAACATTACAGCCTGCAGCATACGAGGTGTGTTACCATCAGGTCCCATTGCCTCAGTCAGTGGTAACTAAGATGGATGAAAAAAATCTCATGGCAATTGCCACAAAGAGCACCATTTTTTAATAATAATGCATTATCATATCTATATCATTTCAGTTACAAATTGTAAAATAATTATCTACATTAATTTTATACCTATATCTATATGTGTGTGTGTGTGTGTGTGTGTGTGTGTGTGTGTGTGTGTGTGTGTGTGTGTGTATGTGCATTCCCTTAAGCAGATGGATTTCTCATATATATATATATATATATATATATATATATATATATATATATATATTCAATGTCATTCAGTTTGAAACAAAAAAATAAAATTTCTTAACACATGAAAGCTCATGCATTTTGCTTATTTTGTCACTGCCTTACTATTCTTCTGATTTTTCATCCCACTGCTTTCTTACCACTTCCACATCTCCAAATTTAACTCTAAATCTTCCTCTTCTTCATCCCAAAATACATGCCCGCTGTTCTTACTACATCTCGACAGCCCTTGTTGTATCACCTTTTGATCTTACCATTTATTAATACTTTTATATGCTTCCGATAAAGACTTGTCTACTCAATTTAACTGTTTTTTTATTGACTCTATATCCAAATTAACCTCTTCCTTCTCTAACACTACTACTCTTTCCCATTTACCCTCACCCTTGTCTACTTACCCTCCACCATTAACCACTAGTGCACCCCTTCTCCCATCCTCCAACTCTACACCCTCCTCCTCTTACTCCACTCTCCCTCCCTCCTTATCAACCCTACCCCTAGATACCCCCACCTCCCACTCCCCACCTTTCTCTTTAAAACCCATATCCACATCTACCATAAAAAACTCCTTCTAAAACTGAAACCTGGTTCAAATGCTCCTGATAATATTCCTCCACAATTCCTGAGCATAGCTGCCGAAGCAATTGCCTACCCCATTAGTATTTTAATAAACCGCTCCATCCAAGAAAGCATAGTACCCCTAATTTGGAAAAAAGCCTATATCACACCCCTGCATAAAGGAGGCAACAACAACAGCATGACTAATTTCCGGCCCATCGCTATCCTGTCTCCCATTTCTAAACTCCTTGAAAAGTGCATCCAATTACAACTCCTACCATATCTCATTGATAACCACCTACTAACTCCCACACAACATGGTTTCAGACCAGGCCACAGTACTATGACAGCCCTCCTCTCCTTCCTGGAAACTGTAAACAAAGCCAAAGACTCAGGTCATACTGTTTCTTCCCTTTTTCTGGCTCTCTCCAAGGCCTTCGACACTATCTCCCACAACCTTCTTCTATCTAAACTCTCTAAGCTTAACCTATCTCCTTCCTCTCTGAACTGGTTCTCTAGCTACTTATCCAACAGATATCAAGCAGTAAAATGGAAAAAGGCAACCTCCTCATTCCTTAATAGCCCAACTGGAGTTCCTCAAGGTTCCATATTGGGTCCCCTTCTCTTTAATATATTTATTAATGACTTCCACAACTCTATCCCTTTCTCTAGCATCCAATATGCAGACGACTCTACCATTATTTGCACAGCCACTTCTATCCCCACACTTCAAATGCTAACTCAAGATGCTTTTTCTTCCACTGAACAATGGGTGGAAAAAAATCACTTAGCACTCAATGCTTCTAAAACCAAATTAATGGTATTTACTCCCTCTAAAGTCACCCCTTTCAACAAAAACACATTTTGTATTATTAGTCAAAACAACACAACCCTGGAACTGGTATCACAGACCAAGCTACTTGGCATCCAAATTGACAATCAGCTTAAATTTAACTCCCACATACAACTAAATATAAAAAAAACCCATCAAAAACTAGGCATGCTTTATCGACAAAATCATTATCTTACACCCACCACTAAACTCACGCTCTCTACATCTTTTCTCATCTCCTCCCTCCTCTATGGTGCCCCACTCCTAACTAATCTACAATCCTCTCTGAAAACTCAACTATCTTATTGCTACAACAAAATCGCCAAGTTCGCCACTAGCCATAAGTCTTCCACTCACCACTGTTCCTCTCTTCACAAACTAAAATGGCTAGAGCTACCCAATCAGCTTATCTATACCCAGCTCACTCTAGCACATAAGCTCATTCTCAACCCCTCACTCTGTCCCTCCCTTTCCTCTGCATTTAAAATGCACCTACCTGACAGAGTGCTTAGGTCTAACAACCAAAATCTTCTAGAAGTATACAAACCAGCTCATCCCCCAGGCAAACACCTCATATCCTTTAGTCTAGCATGACTCTGGAACTCCCTACCACCATCAATTCGTACTACCCCTAGCTACTCTATCTTCAAAAAAACTCTCCACTCACATCTAGTAACCCAATGGGAATGCTCCTGCTGCCACCCTACATAACTTACTCTGCAAACTTTCATCTTCTCTTCCCTTCAATAGCATTCTTCCTTTTCATATACTCTTGTAAATCAATTTCTAAATGTATGTAATTCCTACCCACACCTCTCTCTGCAAGTTTACCACATGTATTATCGATCCTGTATAAGTCTACTAATTATTCCCATAATATTCTGTATTATCTGTTCATTCACCACTAACCTAGACTGTTAGTAATATTTATCCTTGTCTAAATTTCTGTAGTATACTTTCAATCTATGACATATAGTGATGTTAATAGTTTATGGTCCCTCTATTTTATAACACATGTAAGCTTATAATCTACACCATATAGTAACCTTGATTTGTTTATGGAGCTTTTCTCCCTAGGTCTAATTCCTGTTGTATATTTTCAATCTATGACATATAGTAATGTTAATAGTCTTTGGTCTGCTCTATTTTATAACTCATGTAATCTTATAATCTACATCATATTGTAACCTTGATTTTTATGGAGCTTTTCTCCTCAGGACTCCATTGAAAACGGGTTCACTTTGGCCCAATGGACTATCCTGGTAAACCAACTGCAATTAAATAAATAAATAAATAAATAAATAAATAAAATTTTACCACATTTATTATACTCTCCTCTACTCATATTCTATTTTTGACAGCCACCAAAAGTCATCTGCATAATTTAGTAACAAAAGTATCTTAACTTTTCCTAAATAATCCACTTTTGCTTCACACATCCTTCTTCCACCTTTCCTTTCCTCTTTCTGCATTTATCAAATAACCCAAAGAGGACTGAACTCATATGGCAACTATGCTTCACTCCCCTTTTTATTTTTATTCTATTTCCCACCCGCCCATTAATCAGTCAGTTAACCCATTAACATTATTACATACTGATTTAATAAACTTTATCTTCTCCATTATTATACTGCCCATCACTCTCCACAAATGTTCATGCCTGACATTCTCCTGTACCATCATCATATCACATACTTCTATTCCTCCTTCTACTATCTCTTTTCCTTAATCCTACTTATGAATTGATTTATAATTTTCATCATTTCCTTTATTATTTTTCTATAACCTTATTTCAGGTAATACATCATCCTCTCCCATTTTCTTGTTGTAAAATTCTCACATCATTTTTTTCCACAGTGCCCATATTGCTACAAACAGTACTTTATCACATTAATCAATATCACAGTTTTTACTGCCACATTGCTTCATGGCTTATGTTATCAAAGTCTTTAGCTATGTCACATGCTATCAGCCTTACTTCTTTGTTTTCTATCAATATCATCTTAACTACTTCTTTCACTATAATTAAGATTTCTTTCACCTCTCTTCCTTGCATACCACAGATCCCTTCTCCTACTACCTCATCCAATACTTTCCCCATTCTTTTTGTAGAATTTTAATAAATATTTTTAGTCAGCATTCCCTAGTGTAATAGGCTTCCAATGTTTTTATATATTTTCTTTCATCTCTTTTCCATATTAATTTTATCACTCCATCAAATGTCTTCTTCCATTATATATTATTTCATTCATTCATTTAATATATAAAAAAAATATTTCATCTTTAATCATTTCCATATAATACTCATAGCTTATGCCATCCAATCCTGATGTTGATTCATTCTTACCTTATCTTATCACTATCTCTATTTTTTCTAGTATTATATCATTTTCTAAAACATTGTTTACTTTTTAGGCACTTTTTCACTTTCTTTCCTTTTATCCATTCTTCTTATCCATCAATTTCTTCTTTTCATACATTTTCTCTAGAAAATTCTCTACATTGATATCTTCATTTGCATTTTATGTCTCCTTTGCAATTCTAAGATAGCACCCATCCCTTTTTCTCTAATTTTTGCTTCTTTTCCTAAATAAGGGTACACCTCATCTTTCTTTCTTAACTTGCCAAAATAATCTTTTCCAATATGACATAATTTTTATGTTTACTCTATCCTTTTATTACATCTGTTTTTCTATTTCTCTTATGTTGTCACTTCCTTGTTATATCTCTTTCTTGTAATTCCACAACATGTCTTTATATTTCATCTTATTTCTTTTTACTCTTTTTTTTATTCTTTCTACTGCTAAATATATTTCATACCTTTGCTTGTACACTACCTACCAGTTAGTCCAATTCTTATAAAATGTTTTAATTGTCATACGATTTTAACATATTTATTTCTCCCTTATTATTTCTTCCTGCTTTTTGAACACTGTAGTAATCTCTTTATCCATTGCTCCTGTTTATTATTTAGCTGTCTTCCCCTATTCTAGCCCATACTGCTTTATGACCTGAAAACACTTCCATCTGTATACCCCGTTATTTCTTTCATGCCTTTGGAGCAAACTGTATAATCAATTTCAGTCTTAAAAAGCCCCGTTTTATATATCCATTCTCTTTCCTACTTTTAAATTTCCACACTTTATTAATTCCCTTAACATCTTAATATCTTGTGTTATTGTTCCCTTTTATTTCATTAGGTTACAAGTAAAATCTCCTACCATCACTATTGACCTATTTACTAACACAAATTTGTAATTTCTTTCAACAACTGTTTTGTCTTCATCATATTAGTATACACATACATTTTTGCCTATATAATATTGATACATGGATGCCAAGAAATTCACATTGAAAGTGAAGCTCAAGAAGGGAATCTTGGCATCTGTGTTGAGAACACATACTGCTAGGTTATGATCAGAGACCCAATCACAAGCCTTGGTAATGCATGGAGCTTAATGTTTTCCACTTATTTTTGCCTCATTTTCATATCACATATTGGTACCCTTCCAGGTACTACTGTTGTTAGTTACATCAATAAACTATTTCTTCATTTTTTATAAGAATTCACATTTTCATTTCCTACTGACCAAATAATTTTGCTGCCCATATACTGCCTGTATTATTTTCCTTTTTTCTTACTTCTAGTAGCTAGTAAGCAAAAACATCCATTTTTATTTTTTACACCATACCACCACATCAAACTTCTTATATTGTTCTTAATGCTATTCACATTTAATGCTAAAAGTCCTATATCACCCTTTCCCTTTTATTCCAAGCGGTTTACTTCCAGGTCTTATTTTTCTTTTCCTTCTCCAAAGTCTCCCAACAATTGTTGATTTTTCACTACTTTGTTCCTGTTCTTCTCCTGTTTCCATTTCCCCAAGTCTTCCTTCTTACCTTTTAAAATAGCCAAACTATTCTCTTTCTGTAAATCAACCAACATTTGAACTATTTCTTATCTAAATGCCTCTTCATTGTTTAACCTTTCTTCAGTATATCCTTCCCCATACCACCTTCACTTTCAACATCTTCTGTATTAATATTTTCTACTATTTGACTTTCTTATGAGCTTTCATCTTCATCTACTTTCTTTTTCTAATATGGGAGATTCAAACCAGACATATCCAAACTTTCTACAAACAGGCTTATATTTTTTGGTATGTGTCCCCTCTTCATACTTTGGTCACACTTTCATTTGTTACAGTCTTGTACTAAATGTTTTCATTCCCACAGCAATCACATGTTTTAGGTTGTCCCTAGTACCAAGCACATTACCTCTTACTATTCACAATTATTGTATTTAAAATGTGTTGAATTTTCCCATCCTTAACATCCACTGTTACCCATACTTCCCTACCCCAGCCTATACATTTCTTTCATCACATTTTTTTTTATTTCATGTACTTTACTACATAGTGAAAGAAAAAAAAAAATAACTCATGCTAATCTATATCTGAAGTCCTAAACTGAATATTTATTTTCTTTTTTATTTGCAGTCCCAGGTTCATAAATAAATACTCTTTCCATGCTGCTACTGTATTTCTTTTTTTTAGTCTCACTCATACATTTTTCCAGCAAGTTGAAGCTTTCAAAGGTCATTTCACAAATTTGTTTCAGCTGCCAAATGAATTGATGCTCTTACACCTTTAATGTCAAATCATAGCAGTAAAATTATACTATCCATAACGTCATTCTTACTGCTGGTCATTATGAAACTGCAAATCTTTGTCTCAGTTCACTCTTTCATTCTTCCTTGCCTTGCTGAATCTACATAAAATCTTTCTTGTAACAAACAAACTTTTGCAGAAGTAAACCCTTAGGTTGAATAATCTACCAGACAAGAATACTTCCTTTGTTTTCCATCTAAATTGCTGCTTCTGCTTCCAATCTTTCTGTTTCTTCTTCCTGTAAGATTCTCTCCACCATGTGACTGCGTTGTGCTTCATCTCCTTCCTTTGGCTCTGCCTGATTCATCATATCTACCAGAACTTGTGTCTTCAGTCCTCCTCTTTCCAGATCTGCAACAATTATTAATTTTTCTTCTTCATCCACTTTCTCCATCTGTGCTGCACTCTCCTCCATCTTGGAGTACCAAGAACTACAGTAGTAGTCCTCTGGCACCACCTAGCAATTCCAGAGAGTGCTTCACTTCCTCTCCTCCAAATAGTAGGGGAAAGTTTGCCAGTGCCCTACCAAATTTCTCCAAGTCAGTATGTATACTATCTCAGGTCTCCTGTAAAGAAAGGCCATTGGGCATGTGGGATTAACCCAATCAACAAAGGGTAAAATTAAAAAAATAAAATAAAATAAACCTCTCAGTGGAGCTATCATCCAATGAATACATCGCTATAACATGAGTCAATGTGGAAGCATTTATTGAAGTACAAAATAGTTCTCAGGATGAATAAGGAAATGATATTAGTGGTCAACGTGCTGATGCAATCTGACCTTGAATACCTATTAGATTAGTATAAAAATTTAATTTCATGGAACAAGCACAATTCTGCCACTTAAGTTTTCTAATGGCAAGGAAATGCCCATTATATTTCCTTCAACATCACTGATAAAATCTAAACATAACATTACACAAACTGACAAAAAAGCCTTTAGTCTGGTTCTTTGATTAAAAATAATTATTAAAAATCATTTCTTAGAAAGGTGTCTGACACTGATTACAGATCACAAGCTATCCTTCTTTGATTTTGTCCTTGTAATGAGATATTAAAGAGATCAATGTTACCAAACTGATGGTAGTTCAGGTGCATGGCAATGGTTCTCTGGTAGCATTAAAGAAGAGGATGGTTGTTATCCCTTGTGTTTTGACCAAATTTTCTCTGGTCAGTGTAAGTACTACATCAGGTC